>NC_089584.1:59253632-59553632 GCF_019320115.1 Miscanthus floridulus
TGATAGGGCAGAGGATTCGCTAGGGTTGAGGCTTTGGCGATGGCGGCATCGGCTGTTAAGATTTGCTCGATAAAGAAGGGGAAAGCAAACGGGCTGAGTGAGTTGGAAAAGATACTATTGGGATATTATATAAGACTCGAACCAGGAAGTCAGGAGTCATGTGTATATCTCAGAACAAAAAGGTTGCGACATGGTAAATAGATAAATAGGAATTTTGAAATAAAATCATTTTTATCCCAAAATTGGGGGCATGTGTTTACACCAAAATTTGGAAAGAAGAACGTGGAAACTTGAAGCTTCCAAGATTGTGTCAATCAAGGAATTGATTGCATAAGGATCGATATCAGCTGATTCAGATGCGACACTAGAATCGGCTCTCTTCGAATGATGTCAGCAGATAACGATAATGAGCTATAGTTGGTGTCGAGAAATACATATCAGACTCTACAAAAAGGGAAAGATTAGGGTCCAAGTTATCTTGAGTGAGGAATGTTTTCTTTTATACCAAAGATTGTAATGAGTCATACTTGAGTAGGATTCATGCTTAGGCTCTAGGTATAAATATTGGACCCCGGCTATGGTAAAAGACATCCAATCAACCAATACAAGTTACTTTCTTTTTTGGCTCCGTGCCAACCCTTAGGAGTAGGAGTAGAGTAGAATCCGGCGAGTTCTTCAATAAGCAAGGCTGCATCGGTCCAACCAATCTCTGGCTTGTCTGTAAGTACCATCATGGCTTATACTTTGGTTTGTACGGCTGCATCGGTTAAGTTTGACCTCCATTGTGAGCTCTAGTATAAGCTAGTTATCGATCTTGGTCTAATTCAAGTACGGCTGCATTGATCCGGTCGACCTCCACTGCTCAGATTAGATTAAGGTCAAGTTATTGGCTCTACCTAAGGATGGTGTCCTTCGGGTAGATTCATTAAGTTACCGATCTTGCTGATGTTCTTACTGTCATTAGTCTTTTCAGCAATATCAACCTGCCCGGTCGAGATCGATCTAGATCGGCCTCACATCCTTTTAATCCCTCATTTATCTTGATTACATTGCAACGATCTTTAGTTTAAGTGATAGGTTATGTTTTATCGGCTGATCTACTTCGATCTTGATCATGCATAGTACGCGATCAGGGCATGCCTGATCTTGAGGAGGTTTACTAGCTAGTTGAATCTGGTCTGTAGCCCACTATCATGGCTGCATCGATCCGGTCGACCCCCACTGTTAGTACTCTAGATCGGAGGATGCTAGCTGGTAGGTTTGCTTTTGACCAGGCATGACCCTAGCTGTTTGATATGCCTACATCGACTAAATAGCCGATCGCCCATATTTCAACATTCATAGTGTGTTTTAATGATTCTATTAAATATGAGTAGATTCGTTTTCTTTAAGGATAGAATATGTTATCTTTATTATGGTTGCATCGATACGGTCGAACCCCACTGTTAAAGATGATAGGTTAGATTTGAGGAGTTGATAGGTTTGCTCATGTTGAATAGTCTATTGTTCACATTCTATGATCCTTTTTCTACCCAAATCAGCTCTTTTAGCCGATTCGTCTGTGCTTCCACAAATATGACGCGCTCTCATGAACCTGTTGAAGTATGGTCAATTCTATGAATTCTTTGGATTTAGTTTGTTGTTATCATCATAGCTGCATCAATCCGGTCAAACCCTTTTGAGAGGAGAAAGTCCCTCAACCCCTCATACCATGCTCTAGGTGCTTGCTTCAAGCCATACAATGCCTTCTTCAACTTGTACACATGGTTGGGTTTCTTTTCATCTTCAAAACCAGGAGGTTGCTCAACATACACTTCTTCATTGGTGTAGTCATTTAGAAATGCACTCTTGACATCCATTTGATAGAGCTTGATATTGTGGGCACAAGCATAGGCTAGCAAAATTCTAATTGCTTCCAATCTAGCAACTGGGGCATATGTTTCTCCAAAATCAAGACCTTCAACTTAAGTGTATCCTTGTGCTACCAATCTTGTTTTGTTCATTACTACTATCCCATCTTGATCTTGCTTGTTTCTATAGACCCATTTGGTTCCAATCACATTGTGTCCCTTTGGTCTCTCTACTAATTCTCATACTTGATTTTTAGTGAAGTTTTTCAATTCTTCATGCATTGCATTTACCCAATCAACATCTTTGAAAGTTTCATCTATCTTCTTTGGTTCAATGGATGATACAAAAGAGAAATGCTCACAAAATAAAGCCAATCTTGATCTAGTTTGTACACCTCTAAAAATATCTCCAATTATAGTGTCTAATGGATGATCTCTTGCAATATTGGTTGGTTGGAGAATTGGAACATTGCTTGCACTTGCTTGATCATTTGATTGAGATGATGTACTAGTCACTTGATCTTGCACTTTGTCATGAGAGCCACTTGTATTAGCTTGATTAGTGTCATCTTGCACATTTGACTTAGAGAGCACTTGCACTTGATCATCTTCATCATCAATCACTTGCCTAGGCCTTAAGTCACCAACATCCATGTTCTTCATGGCATTTGAAAGTTGAATGCCTCTAATATCTTCAAGATTCTCATTCTCATCTTGGGAACCCTTGGTTTTATCAAATTCAACACATGCACCTCTTCAAGAGTACCACTTGCCAAATTCCAAACTCTATATGCTTTGCTTGTAGTAGAGTATCCAAGTAAGAATCCTTCATCACATTTCTTATCAAAATTGCTCAATCTAGTGCCTTTCTTCAAGATATAGCATTTGCAACCAAATACCCAAAAGTATGCAATATTGGGCTTTCTACCATTCAAGAGCTCATATGGTGTCTTCTCTTTCAATGGGTGACAATACAAGCGGTTGCTACAATAGCAAGCCGTGTTGATAGCATCAGCCTAAAAGGATTGACTCACATTGTACTCACTAAGCATAGACCTTGTCATGTCAATAAGTGTTCTATTTTTCCTCTCAACAAGGCCATTTGATTGTGGAGTGTACTTGGCCGAGAATTGATGTCTAATTCCAAAATCATTGCATAAATCATCAATTCTTGTGTTCTTGAACTCACTACCATTGTCACTTCTAACTCTCTTGATGGTTGTTTCAAACTCATTATGAATGCCCTTGACAAATGATTTGAAAGTTGCAAACACATCACTCTTGTCCACTAGAAAGAATACCCAAGTGTATCTTGTATAGTCATCCACTATCACAATGCTATATTTGTTTCCACCGATGCTAGTGTATTGTGTTGGCCCAAACAAGTCTATGTGCAACAACTCAAATGCTTTACTAGTGCTCATCATGCTTTTCTTAGGATGGGTCTTTCCAACTTGTTTGCTAACTTGACAAGAGCTACAAAGCTTATCCTTCTCAAACACAACATCTTTCAAGCCTCTAACCAAGTCATGCTTAACCAATATATTCAATTGTTTCATTCCAACATGACTAGGTCTTCTATACCATAACCAACCCATGCTAGACTTAGTGAACAAGCATGTTGACAATTGAGCTTCACTAGCATTGAAATTAACCAAGTATAGATTCTCATATCTAAAGCCTTTGAAGATCAAATTAGAGCCATCTAAACTTATGATCTCTATATCATCTACCCCAAATATGCATTTGAATCCAAGATCACACAATTGAGCCACGGATAGCAAATTGAAGTTCAAGCTCTCAACTAGCAACACATTGGAAATGCTCATGTCATTTGATATTGCAATCTTACCAAACCCTTTGACCTTGCCTTTGCCATTGTCACCAAATGTGATACTATCATAACCATCATTGCCATTGGTATTGATTGAGTTGAACATTCTTGCATCACCGATCATGTGTTGAGTGCACCCACTATCAAGAACCCAATGCCTTCCTTCAGCTTTGTAATTGACCTACAAAAGAAGATCAATTCTTTTCAGGTACCCAAACTTGCTTGGGTCCTTGAAGGTTAGTCACTAAGCTCTTTGGTACCCAAATGGCTTTCTTCTTTGAGCCCATCCATGGTGCACCAATGAAAATAGCCTTCACACCATTTGTACTCTTAGTAAGAACATAAAAAGAATCAAGATTAATTGAGGATACATTGGCTTGAGACTTCTTGTTCGTGCACTTTTGCTCTACATGACCACCGTGCTTGCAACTAGTGCAAAACTAACCATTGTTCTTCACAAAACTAGTCTTGTGAGGAGCAAAGGCCGTCTTGCCTTTCTTGGGGGTATAGCCCAATCCCTATTTATAGAGAGAAGCTCTTTGGCTACCCAAGCACATAAGCAAGCGGTCCTCACCACCATAGGCCTTAGCCAAGGTGTGATTGAGTTCTTTTACCTCCTTCTTGAGTGTCTCATTCTCAACCATTAGTGAGGCATCACAAGTGAAACCAGCACTACTAGATGAGGTAGAAGTGGAAGTACTACAAGAAGGGTTAGTGGAACCAACAATGATAGGCTTACACAATGACTCTTCAATTATGTCACATGTTAAGCCTACTTCACATGTTACAACATGCTTCTTCTCATTTTGCTCATTACGTAGAGAGGAATGAGCTTTTTCAAGCTTCTTGTGAGCCTTGCCAAGTTCCTCATGGTCTTCCTTTAGACTCTCATGTGATGCATTGAGCTCATCAAAGGCTTTTCTAAGGGCTTTTAGTTCCTTAGTCAAGACTTTGCATTCCCTTCTCTTAATATCAAAATATTCTTTAGCGTCTTCTAACATGTCAAATAGTTCATCTTTAGTTGGTTCATCATCTTCACTTTCACTTTCACTTTTATCATGTTCCTCATCACTCTCATCATGGGCTTTTACCTTAGTGGCCTTAGCCATGAAGTATGTCAATGGAGTGTCGAAGAGGGAAGGCTTCTCATGAATAGCAATGCTTGCAAGAGCCTTCTTCTTGGTGGTCTTGTCATCATCACTTGAATCATCATCACTTGAGGAAGCATCACTATCCCAAGTGACCACATATAAACCACCCTTCTTCTTGCTCTTCTTGAAAGTCATCTTGTCCTTCTTCTCTTTCTTTTCCTTCTTCTCCTTCTTCTTGCTCTTCTTGTCATCATCATCATTGTCGCTATTGTATGGGCATTGAGCAACAAGATGATCCTTGCTTCCACACTTGAAGCGCCTTCTTGACTCTTCCTTGTTCTTGGATGAAGACTTCTTCCTTCTAGCACGATAGCCCTTCTTCACCATGAACTTGACAAATCTCTTCACAAAGAGAGTCATCTTATCATCATCATCCCAAGAGAATGAGCCTTCATCTTCACTTGATGTGTCTTGCTTGGCCTTGCCCTTAGATGATGTAGCTTTGAATGCCACACTCTTCTTCTTCTCATCTTTCTTCTCCTTCTTTTCTTTCTTCTCATCACCATCTCTATATACATCATCGGTCATGATATCTCCCAAGACTTGGTTTGGTGTCATTGTCTCCAAACCGGTTCTCACTAGCAAGGTGACCAACATGCCAAATCTTATGGGTAAGCATCTCAAGAACTTATGTGAGATGTCCTTGTCCTCCACTTTCTCACCAAGTGCTTTAAGATCATTGACAAGCACCTCCATCTGATGGAACATGTCCAACACACTCTCATCTTCCTTCAACTTGAAGCCAACAAACTTCTCCTTAAGAATGTATGTCTTTGCACCCTTTTATTGCCTTGGTGCCCTCAAATGATTCTTCCAACTTCTTCCAAGCCTCATGAGCCACCTCAAAGTTCTTGATTTGCTCAAATGTTCTCTCATCAATAGCATCATGAATGGCACTAATAGAAATGTCATTGTTTTGGAGAAGCACTTCTTTGGCCGTGGTGGGATTCTCTAGATCAGCTATCTCAATTTTGGTCTCCACCACCTTCCACACTTTTTCTATTGATTGACTCGATGTGTGTGGTCATCTTAGGCTTCTAATATGGATAATTTGTGCCATCAGATTGGGGTGGCTTCTTGGTTTTGTTGATTTGAGCCATTTTGACACCGAAGGTTGTTAAGCCTCAAATCACGGTGACCACGACTCCGATACCACTTGAAAGGTCCTAATGACTAGAGGGGGTGAATAGCCTATTAAAAATTTCTACAACAACACTAAGACAAGTGATTAGTTAATAAGATTGCGAAGCAAATTTTGCGTTAGTACTACACTTGGGGTTGCAAGCCACCAACCCAATTCTAATTTCTATGATCTCTAGTATGTCACAAAAGAGCTATGTCGCTAAATTACACCTAGGTGAACAAAGCTAGCTAGATAACTACAACTAAAGAGCTACACAAGTTACAAGCACTACACAAGGTGAATACAAAGTAATGAGGGAGAAGGGTAGAAGTAATGTACCACTGTGGCAAGTGATTGATCAATGAATATCAATGAATACTGAGGAGACAATCAAGACACAATGATTTTTCCTCTGAGGTTCACTTGCTTGTCGGTAAGCTAGTCCCCATTATGGTGATTCACTCACTCGGAGGATCACATGCTAATAGGCATCACACACCTAACCCGCAACCGGGTGATCCACAAGCCACATGCAATCCACTAGAGTTGCCTTTGGTGCTCCACCGGGGAAGGCACAAGAACCCCTCACAATCACAATGATCGGAGCCAGAGACATTCACCATCCTCCGCTCCATGATACACCAATCATTGGGCAACCTAGGTGTCGGCAAACACCAAGAGTAACAAGAACTCCACTAGCCCAAAACATCCAACTAGTGCCACAAGATGCTAGAACACTAAGCAATGCACTAGAGGCTCACCAATCTCACTCAAGATGATGGAATCAAGTGTGCAAGTGAGTGGAGTGGTGTGATTAGCTCTTAAAGGGTGTATGCAGCTGTTAGTGAAACGACCCCGATTTCCACGAAGGGGAAACCACATCGTCGAAGTGTAATAAGACCGTTGTAGATCATATTACCCAAATTCCAATTGACTATCACATCCATACAACGATAATATCAGAGTACATGTAGTGCGGAATTACATAAATTATTACATCGCCACATTGGCGGAATCAAAAGTAGCATTCATTCAGAATAGCTTGAAGATAAGATCGCCAAAACTTGAGCGTAGGCACGAACCCCTCATCCGTCAAACTCTTTGGAGCTATACTCCTTAGCGAAACCTGTGTGCCAAAATTTATCAGTACGATTTGTACTGGCCACTCCCAACCCTATGAGCATTTGCTTTGTGGAAATTGGATGCAAGTTGGATATAATCAAAGGAACCTATAAGGCTAGGGGTTTCCTATGCAGTAGCATATCAGGTATATAATAATAGTTGGTCAAGTTTTAACACCATTCCCTCACACATTCCACCCCATTTCCCATTCCAGAGCTAGGTTTCGATCCTAGGATCAATATACCACCATTCCACACCGTCACCATACCATAACCATACCATAACCATACCATCACTCAGTCGACAGGCCAACTCCCTCTCAGCACTATCTCAAGGCCCGTAGCCCCTGGCTACGACCGACACTCTCTTATAGGGGGAGAAAAGAAGGACTCATCTCCTAGCTAGTTTAAGCGAAACCCAGGAAAGGTCCATAGCCGACAAGTTGGCATATGTATCGATCGATCAACCAAACACTCTGCAGAGGTTTTACATAACCACAAGATCCGCCTTCCTCGCTGACCATCGTCAACTGGGCTGATTCCAGCCGCTTGCTAGCATAGGATAATGCCACTCTTCCATTCAGCCCAGGTACACCCCAAGTCTAGTCTGGGGTGGCTGAAACTATGAGTCATGAGCTGGGTCCACAAGGTCTCCATAAAATCTTAGAAGGGTGTGGGGGATCCTCCGTGCCCCGTACCTCCCTCTCACTATCCGCTATCAACCTAGCAGTAGTGGCAATATCCTACCAAGTAGTCCGGCCGTCCCGCACCATATAGGGCGAGTGGTATGTAAGGCTTCCAGGTGAATCTGAGTACTAGTAAGTCCTTAGGGATGACCAAGCCAGAATGTCTTCATCAGGGTTTCCATTTATCGTGCCACCATAGCACCTCCACCCTAGGCTCCTCCCATCACAGGTTCACACCCAGGGCCACCTCATATACTGTTTACCCACCACAGGTATCCATTCTAGGGGTGCCTAGGTAGCACCCCATGGCATGACTTGCCCTAGGCTCGTCGTATACTCCAACTTGGTTGACACAACCCTCACCCTCCACGCACCCAAGTCACACACGCAGCACTCTCCCCATAGTCCAGATAACACCAGTTTCCACCACGCATCAATGTAGTGCAAGCGTAGTAGAAGTAATAAGCAATGAAGTATAGTAGCAAGCATGTGACTAGCCTAACAGCTGGGTGAGTAGGGACAAGGTTGCGTCAAGGTAAAGGCCATCAAGAAAGCATACTACTATGCAAGTCCTATCATAGTGTGATCATAATAATAAGGTAAAGCAATAGCAGTTCTATATTAGCCATGCGTAATAGGTGCTACGAGGTTGGGTGGGATGTGGCACCTTTAGTGTAGTCATCTCCGTTCTCCTCACGGTAGTCTCGGTCCTCGTCCGTCTGATTCTCCTCTGAGTCTGCAAACGATCGCATTTCGGTCGCGTTAGCGACGTCTATAGAATAGCACAAAGAAGCAATGGAAATTCAAAAGAGCCAAATGTACTCAAACATGGGTTCATTGCGTAGAGCTTGATTTTAGATGAATTTTGGTCCTAGTTTCATATTTTTCTGAGGTCATATGAATTAGTTATGAATTTCCAAAGTTTAAATCATTTCTGAAAATAGAAAAGGCTGAATTAATCCTGGGCTGACACGTGTCACGCTGTGACGGGTCCACGTGGCATGCTGTCATCAGCATGACATCAGCATCTTGGTTTTGAACTGACAGGTGGGGTCCAACTGACGTCAGCATGACGTCGTCAACGTCATTAGTTCCGATTGGTGGGCCTAGGGGCTCTTGGGTCACTGACATGTGGGTCCGGTCAAAGTCAACGTCAGTCAACGGTGAGTCAATGGTCAACGGTCTATGGTTAATGGTCAGGGTCACTGACATGTGGGGCCAGGGCTGCTGACGTCAGCAGCTAATGTCATCGTGACGTCAGCATGATGTCACCCTGGCTGTGTTGGCTTCTGACGTGTGGGTCCCACGTGACGTCAGCATGACGTCACCATCTGACATGTGGGTCCAGGGTGTCTGTGCCACTGACATGAGGGGCCAGGTCAACGATCAACGTTGACCGGTCAACGGTCAATACGGGTCGGGTCTCAACTGGGCCTGGACAGGGCTGGATCTAGGCCGAGCTTGGCCCGCCATGTGGCATGCTATGGCGCTGCCACGTCACGGCCTTGGGCCTTTACTGGGCTTCGTTTCCAGGCTGTGGGCATGAGCTTGGCTCACGGTGGACCCATGTTCATAGTCCATAGACCTAAGGCAGGGTCCATGGTGGACCGCATCCACCTTCTTTTTCCCTAGCTCGGCTCACATGCACCGAGCGCAGGGCTACGCTACTCACTCGCCCCTCCTCCTCTGCTTCTTCCACGGCCGTGCTCCCGCCGGCGGCGTGCCTCGTCGGCAAGCTTTGTCGTAGGCGCTGGTGCCCAATTGAGGAGGGGAAAAGCTGCGCCGAGCCTTGGCATACACGGTGGTGGGATCTAAGTGGTGGCCAGGGCTTTCCAGAGCGTCGGCCACGGAGGTCGGCGGCTTGGTGTGGTGGCGCTCGTCGGTGTGGCATGGTCAGGCTATGGTGGTGGACCAGAGCGTGTTTGGCGGGGCGCGTGAGTTTCCCGTGGCTCCAGCGAATAGGGCGGGTGAGTTAGGGAGGCGCCAGGCGCTCCCAGCGGTACTGGCCACAGTGGTCGGCGGCTCTGGCCGGTGGTCTAGTGCTCAGACCGGTGGTCTGGTGCTCGGACTGGTGGTCTAGTGCTCGGACCGGTGGCCTAGTGCTCGGAGGTGGTCGGGTGCTCGGAGGTGGTCGGGTGCGCCAGCGGTGGCCAAGCCACGACGGCGGTGTTGCGAGCACGGTGAGCGAGTGCTCTGCTTCAGCGTCCGGGGGGCTTGGAGGGTTCTACAGCGTCCAAGGGCTTGGAGGTGGTCGTGGTGTGCGCGTGAGTGTGCTGTGCTTGTGTGCCTAGAGACCGGAGATGGTCTTGGCCTACGTGCTCACGGTATGGAGCGCCATGGCCGGGGTAGCAAGGTCCAGTGGTGAGCAGGGGATGAACCAGGGCTCACCATAGGTGTTGTGGAAGAGGGGATGGTGGTGTAGTGACGAGTTGTGGCCGTGTAGCTCCGGAAGCCGTGCAGTGCCGACCCGCGACTGTGATGACGACGACGGCATCACCCTTGGCTACGGTGACCTCAACAGCACGCGGGGGCTCCGATTCTCTTCTCACGATCTCCTTCCTGGCCCTCTACTCTCAGTGTGGTATGGCTGCTGGGCCACCAAGCAGCGGCGGTGGCTGAGGGAGAGGCTAAGGCGCCGGGCGTTAGCAGCGTGCGGGCTGGCTTTATAGCCGAGCACCATGCCCCTAATGGCGGCTGGCATCATGCGGTGGAGGCATGTGCACCGCATCAGACGGTGGCGCGGGGTTGCATGAGCGCAGCGCAAGGGGGACAGGGTCATGCCCCGGGCGTGACCCCCTGGCCCGCCCCTGCCAACGTTGTCGGCTCCCGGTCGCGCGGCGGTTGAGCGTGGCGTGGAGAAGATGAACAGGAGGGCTATCATGCGGGGCCCACGTGGCAGCGGCAGCAGGCGAGCGGAGGGTGCGTGGGCGTGCTGGGCTGCTGCGCGCGAGTTGGGCCAGCCTGCTGCGTGCTGGCGGCGCTGCTTGCTGGGCTGCTACGCGCTGGCGGGCCGAGAAGCCGAGCAGGCCTAGGCTGCGAGGCCTTCTCCTCTTTTCTTTTCTTTTCTGTTTTCTTTTTCTACTTCCTTGATTTGAATTCAAATTTGGTTTTTAAATTTGGATTCCAAATTGGTGCACCATATTCATTGGAGTTTAGATATGAGGCCCACCACATTCTTTTATATATTTTTATATATTAGGAATTTATTTAGCTAGTTTGTATATCAATCATAGGTGTAGTTTGATATATATATATATATATATATAAATAGGATTAGTTTTCTCTTTTTACACAATTATTCTTTGTTTTTGAATAGTACTTACTTTATGGTGTGTTTCTTTTAAAAGAGTTGTCAAGCATAACATAAAACAAATGGAAATCCAAATCACAATTTGGGTTAACAATGTATGCATCACTTTATTTGTTAGAAATTAAGTAATCATAATCAACAAAAGACATGCCATGCTTATGTGTTAACTTGGGTTGGGGTTAGACCTAATGCATCTCTTAGGTTGGGTTTCTATACATGACACTCATCATCACATGGGAGTTCTAAGAAAAATTTTGTAGTTGGTATTTTTGGTGTATGGATTTTTGGGTTGTTACAGTCCTACCCCCTTAACAGAATCTTATCCCCGAGATTAAAGCATAACGTACTCTTCGAAGAGGTAAGGATATCGTAGTCGAAGGTCAGATTCTTTCTCCCATGTTGCCTCTTTCTCTGTGTGATTGCTCCACTAGATCTTGCACATAGGAATAGTCTTGCTTCAGGTCTCTTTGGTATCTCTGCCTAGAATTCTGATAGGATGTTCTTTATACTCAAGTGTATCTTGAATGTCAAGTGTATCAGTTGGAACTACTTCATTGGGCACTCTCAAACACTTGCGTAGCTGAGAGACATGGAATATGGGATGTACACCTGCCAATTCCTCGGGTAGCTCAAGTTTGTAGGCGAGCTTTCCAATCCTCTTGCAAATCTTGTATGGGCCAACAAATCTAGGGGCAAGCTTTCCTTTCACATGGAATCTGACAGTTCCACGTAGTGGGGATACCTTGAGATAGACAAAATCTCCCACATTGAACTCCAGTTCTCTTCTTCTTTTATCAGCATTGCTCTTGTATCGACTTTGGGCAATTCTCAAGTTCTCCTTTACTTGCGCAACTCCTTCTGCATCCTGAATCTTAGCAGAATCAAAGAACAATCTTTCACCCGGTTGAGACCACATCAAAGGTGTCTTACAAGGTCTACCATACAGAGCTTCAAACGGCGACATCTTGATACTGGCTTGATAGCTGTTGTTATAAGAGAACTCTGTATAGGGTAAGCATTTCTCCCAATCAGAGCCATAATTCAGTACACTAGCGCGAAGCATGTCTTCTAAGATCTAATTTACTCGTTCTGTCTATCCATCTGTCTGTGGGTGGTAAGCTGTACTGAAATCAAGTTTGGTTCCAATGGACTTGTGCAGAGCTTCCCAGAATCGAGACACAAACTGAGGACCACGATCAGATACAATACTAGAGGGAGCTCCATGCAGCCTGAGAATATGCTCAACATATAGATCTACTAATTTTTCAGCATTGGTCTTGGTCTTAATTGGTACAAAGTGAGCAATCTTCGTCAAACGATCAACAATCACCTAGATGGAATCATTGCCTTTCTGCGAATGGGGCAATCCAACTATGAAATCCATGGAAATGCTCTCCCACTTCCACTCGGGAACATCAAGAGGCTTTAGCAAACCTGTAGGCCTTTGATGTTCAGCCTTGACTCTATTGCAGGTGTCACAATGTGCCACATGTCCTGCGATGTTTGTCTTCATGCCCTTCCACCAGAAGTGTTTCTTCAAGTCTTGGTACATCTTTGAACTTCCAGGGTGAATGTAGTACTTGGAATCGTGAGCTTCTGACAGAATTTCCTCTCATAGTACTAGGTCAGATGGAATATAGATTCTGTTCTTGAACAAGATGGTTCCTTGTTCATCTTCTTGGTGGTTGGTCTTGTAGCCTAGTTTCATCAGTCCACGGAGATATTTGATCTCTTCACAACTTTTCTGAGCTTGACGGATATGATCTGTGAGATCATACTATATGTGGAGCTCATTCAACAAGCCATGCGGTGGTATCTCTAGTTGAAAATCATCAATCTCTTCCTTGAGCTCGGGTGGTACGGATTCAGTGATTAAGGTGTGATAGTAACTCTTGCGACTGAGAGCATCTGCGACTACATTAGCTTTTCCCGGATGATAGTGAATTTCTAGGTCATAGTCCTTGATCAACTCTAGCCATCGGCGTTGCCTCATATTTAGATCCTCCTGAGTGAAAAAGTACTTTAAGCTCTTGTGATCCATATAGATATCACACTTGTTGCCTATCAAGTAGTGTCTCCAGATCTTCAAAGCATGCACAACTGCTGCTAACTCAAGATCATGGGTTGGGTAACAGTTCTCGTGTTCTTTCAACTATCGAGACGCATATGCTATCACGCTCCCATCTTGCATCAGTACACAACCAAGTCCTTGACGGGATGCATCACAATAGACTATGAAATCTTTGCTGATATTAGGCAATGCTAGCACAGGAGTTGTGGTAAGCTTTTGTTTCAATTCCTGGAAGCTTTGTTCACACGTGGGCGTCCATTCAAACTCCCTAGTCTTCTTCAGAAGGTTGGTCATTGGACGGGCTATCTTGGAGAAGTTCTCGATGAACCGGCGATAATATCCAGCCAATCCCAGGAAACTTCTGACTTCAATCACATTACGGGGTTGATCCCACTCCTTCACAGCTTCAATCTTGGCTGGATCAACTGCGACACCTTCAGCTGATAGTACATGGCCTAGGAAGGCAACTTTCTGTAGCCAAAATTCGCATTTGCTGAACTTTGCATAGAGCTGATGTTGTGCTAAGTTTTCAAGCACTGTTCTCAGATGATGTTCGTGTTCTTTAGCGGTGGATGAATAGACAAGGATGTCATCAATGAATACTACCATGAACTTATCCAGTTCATCCATGAAAACCTTATTCATCATGTTCATGAAGTATGCGGGAGCATTCGTGAGTCCAAAGGACACCATAGTGAACTCAAACTATCCATACCTAGTCACAAAGGCTGTCTTCCGGATGTCACTATCTTGAATCTTCATCTAATGATAGCCAGATCTGAGGTCAATCTTGGAAAAATACTTGGCACCTCGAAGCTGATCAAGCAAATCATCAATCCTTGGCAGGGGATACTTGTTCTTGATGGTGACTGTGTTCAAGTTCTGGTAATCAATACACATTCTCATCGAGCCATCCTTCTTAACAAATAGAACAGGGGATCCCTAGGGTGAAGCATTGGGTCTGATATATCCCTTCGAGATGAGCTCATCAAGCTATTCCTTGAGCTCGGCTAGTTCATCAACTAACATGCGATAGGGTCTCTTGGCAATAGGTCCTGTTCCCGGCAAAAGATCTATGATGAATTCTACATCATGGTCTGGTGGCATACCTGGTAATTCTTTAGGGAATACATCGGGGTAGTCTCTAACCACAGGCACATCATGAACTGTCTTCTCCTCTTTTTGTGATTCTGAACTGGCTTTAAGGGCGCACAAGACAGAGGTGGACTTTCTGGACTGGGGTTCACATCTAATGACTTGGCCTGATGGGTGGGTCACTTGGACATATCTAGGTGAATATGATATGATGCCTCGGTGAATGGTTAACCAATCCATACCTAAGATGACATCCAGGTTTGTGGAAGGTAACAGGGTTAGGTCGGCTTTAAAGATAAGACGCTCAATGGTAGGACTCACTCCCTTACAGATGTGGGTGCATTTTAGGTCTCCTAATGGTGAGCTGGTGATGATAGGCTTCTCGCGTGGGGTTATAGGTAGGTCATGTTCTCATGCAAACTTGGATGATATGTAAGAACAAGTTGCTCCAGAGTCAAATAGAACTGATGCAGTATTGCCATTAACTAAAAACATACCATACACAACGTTAGGGGCAGCTTGTGCTTTCTCGATGTCCAGATGGTTGAGACGTCCACGAGTAGCAGATCCCTTGAACTGAGACTTCTGAGCAGCTGAGTTCTGAGGGTATTCAGCGGCTTTGTGACCTGGTTGGCCACAAGCAAAGTAGGTGAAAGGCATACCGCCTGTAGGGGTTGGTGCGGGTGCCTTCCAGTTTCTAGTGCTTGGTGCGGAGCGGTTCTGTGCTAGACGTTCATTCGCTGAGCGGGGATGTTGAAATGGTCCTGAGTGTTGCGGTCCTGAGCATAACTGTCCTGAGTGTAATGATCCTGAGCAGGGTGGGAGTATTTGGCGGTGTAGCCTCCACTACCCCTACTCGATCCAGGGTTGTCATCCCCGTTGTCGCGAGAGCGTTCCCTAGATGGTGCATCTCTGTGGAACCTCTTGCGATCACGTCCACGGAAGGACTCCTCAGGCTTACGCTTCCTCTCCCTGTACTCTTCTCCAGCTTCTGCATGGTCCTTCTCAATCTAGATGCAGTGATCCACTAGAGCTCGCAACGTGTTACTCTCAATACCACCAAACTTCAGCTTAATGTGAGGGTTGAGTCCCTTGCGGTAATAGTATAGCTTCTCCTCAGAGTTCACAACATAGGAAGGTGCATAGCGCAGAAGATTGGTGAAACGAGTAGTGTACTTGGTCACCCTGTCCTTTCCCATCTTGATGTTGCGGAACTCCTCAGCTTTGGCCTCCATGATACCCTTGGGAACGTGATACTCAGTGAATGCTTCGGCGAACTCATCCCACGAGATGTTAGCAGGGTCTTCATGGGAATCACTAAAACTGTCCCACTAGGCGCGTGCTGCACCTGTGAGCTAGTGTGTGGCAGCTCCAACACACTCATCATCTATGAAAGTAGTGAGGTCAAGCTTCTTCTCCATTTCCTTAAGCCAGTCATCGGCTACAAGCGGGTCAGGGTCGGTGCCATCATAGGTAGGTGGCCTTAGCTTTAGGAATCCTTCTAGCTTCCTTTGGAAGTCATTCTATTGACCTCCCTGGTGACGGTTTGCTCCTTCAACAAGAGCTGCAAGAAGCTGGGTCTGTTTTGCCATCACTTCTGCCAGGTTCGGTGGTGGTGGTGGTGGAATATTCTCCTCAGACGGTGGGGTATTCTCTAGGTGGAAGGGTATCCCTCCACGTCCACGACCACGGCCACGGCCACGGTTGTTGCCACCATGTCCCCCAATGGGTTCAACTAGTTTAGGGGTGGGCGCACGTCCTCGATTCATTAGGCGATTAGAGCAGCGGTTCGGCATCTGCAACACGGATCATAGAGAATTTAGTGCTTGTGCCATAAGTGCTTATAATTCAAAATGATTACATGATTTTGACAATTTAAAGAAAAACATTTATACTACCCAACACTCATTACAAAGAAGCAATAAGATCCATAAGATGCAATAAGATCCAAAACATTCATTACATGGGTTTTATTACATAGCATCGTCTCCAGTAGCTACACTTGAAGACATGTGAGAATCATACTACGCATAATGTCTCATAAGGTGTACATCATGGGGCACAACTTACCGAATCTACTGACATGACTCGTGACCACACAGGGTCATTCTACTCTAACTCGTACACCGCAGCTGGGATACGACTATTCTCGATCTCGATCTCCTCGTCAGACTTGTGAAGTCGGGACACGTACTTCAAGGCCTCGGCGAGCGCCTTAGTAGGCTTGGCTCCAGGTAGAGTAGGGCAGGCATCTAGGTTGAGGCGAGTCGGGGCTAACTCAAACTCCTCTATCCTAGGCTTCGTCTTGCTGCGAACCTCCTTGGGTAACTGATCCCACATACCCTTCATCTCCTTGAGGCGCTTCTTGTTAGACTTCTGCCATGCCTGCCAAGTCCTCTCACACTTGTCCTGTAGGTACTCATTCTACCTAAGTGCCTCGATCAGGTGACCCTAGTTGTGAATGGCCTTCTTCCTAAACTCCTCAAGATCTTGAGTCAAGGTCTTGTTCCGAGACTGGATTTTCAGCATATCAATCCCCTTGGACCTCTCTCTGTCTCCTCTGCGGTTGAACTCGGCCTTCTTGTCATCCAACTCCCTCTGCAACTCCAAGACCTTGCTGTCGAGGTAGCAGTTCCTATTGCCTAGGTCAGCAGCTTTGTCCTATAAGTCGGTGACCTCGGCTTTGTGGACTTCTTCACGACGGTTGAGCTCGTCCTGTAGCTTGGCAACTGTCTCAAGTAGACTAGCTTACTCCTATGCTCCCTACGAGTCTCGCTCCTAGTACTCCCATAGAAGGGCCTGGTTCTGACGTCTCTTCTGCTCAAGCTGGGTCACGTACCTATCCTGCTCTAATAGGTGGATAGCTGAGACACGAAGGCATCTGTCCTCCTCGGCAAGGATAACTCTGCCAGCTGCGAAACTCTGCTCACTAGGGGTAAGGCTGAGGTCGAGGGCCTGGGGAAGTAGGCGAAACTCTGTCGTCCTTAGGTGCTCGTAGTGGTCCCTCATCACTCTACGAAGTGTCTTGTGTGAGATAGCCTGCAGTCCCTCCTTGACTGTGTCCTCTATAGTCAACTCAATGAAAGTTGGGACAGAAGGTAAGGTAGTGCTAGCTAGGAACTCGACTGAGGTGACAACTGGTCCTTCGATTCCTCCTTCCTGAGCTGGCTTCTCGGTGCAGGTGACCTTGACAAGCTCATCGGGGACACCTAACGTGATGAGAACTCGGCAGAGGGTCTCTGCAAAACCCCCGAGCTCACGTAGGTCGAAGGTAAGCTTGGCGTGGTCCAGAGGTAGCGGTCCTAGAGGCGGCCAGTCGACGTTCATTGCCATCTGCATATTTTAAGGAATCAGGTGTTAGCAGGTCAATAATAGATAAGCCTTGCATAAAAGTAAATGCAGGGTCGGTATATAACCGAAAGAAGGGTTGTTCACGTCCTATTCTATCGTCCATTTCTGAGGGTTTCGTCCTATGGTCGAATATGGCTCTGATACCAACTGAAATGACCCCGATTTCCGCGAAGGGGAAACCACAGCGTCGAAGTGTAATAAGACTGTTGTAGATCATATTACCCAAATTCCAGTTGACTATCACATCCAAATAATGATAATATCAGAGTACATGTAGTGTGGAATTACATAAATTATTACATTGCCACATTGGCGGAATCAAAAGTAGCATTCATTCAGACCAGCTTGAAGATAAGATCGCCAAAACTCGAGCGTAGGCACGAACCCCTCATCCATCAAACTCCTCGGAGCTATACTCCTTAGCAGAACCTGTGTGCCAAAATTTATCAGTACGATTTGTACTGGCCACTCCCAACCCTGTGAGCATTTGCTTTGTGGAAATTGGATGCAAGTTGGATATAATCAAAGGAACCTATAAGGCTGGGGGTTTCCTATGCAGTAGCATATCAGGTATATAATAATAGTTGGTCAAGTTTTAACACCATTCCCTCACACATTCCACCCCATTTCCCATTCTAGAGCCAGGTTTCGATCCTGGGATCGATATACCACCATTCCACACCGTCACCATACCATAACCATACCATCGCTCAGTCGATAGGCCAACTCCCTCTCAGCACTGTCTCAAGGCCCGTAGCCCCTGGCTATGACCGACACTCTCTTATAGGGGGAGAAAAGAAGGACTCATCTCCTATCTAGTTTAAGCGAAACCCAGGAAAGGTCCATAGCCGACAAGTCGGCATATGTATCAATCGATCAACCAAACACTCTACAGAGGTTTTACATAACCACAAGATCCACCTTCCTCACGGACCGTCATCAACTGGGCTGATTCCAGCCGCTTGCTAGCCTAGGATAATGCCACTCTTCCATTCAGCCCTGGTACACCACAAGTCTAGTCTGGGGTGGCTGAAACTGTGAGTCATGAGCCAGGTCCATAAGGTCTCTATAAAGTCTCGGAAGGGTGTGGGGGATCCTCCGCACCCCGTACCTCCCTCGCACTGTCCGCTATCAACCTAGCAGTAGTGGCAATATCCTACCAAGTAGTTCGGCCATCCCACACCATATAGGGCGAGTGGTACGTAAGGCTTCCTGGTGAATCTGAGTACTAGTAAGTCCTTAGGGATGACCAAGCCAGAATGTCTTCATCAGGGTTTCCATTTATCGTGCCACCATAGCACCTCCACCCTGGGCTCCTCCTATCACAGGTTCACACCCAGGGCCACCTCATATACCATTTACCCACCATAGGTATCCATTCTAGGGGTGCCCAGGTAGCACCCCATGGCATGACTTGTCCTAGGCTCGTCGTATACTCCAACTTGGTCGACACAACCCTCACCCTCCACGCACCCAAGTCACACACGCAGCACTCTCCCCATAGTCCAAATAACACCAGTTTCCACCATGCATCAATGTAGTGCAAGCGTAGAAGTAATAAGCAATGAAGTATAGTAGCAAGCGTGTGACTAGCCTAATAGCTGGGTGAGCAGGGGCAAGATTGCGTCAAGGTAAAGGCCATCAAGAAAGCATGCTACTATGCAAGTCCTATCATAGTGTGATCATAATAATAAGGTAAAGCTATAGCAGTTCTATATTAGCCATGCGTAATAGGTGCTACGAGGTTGGGTGGGATGTGGCACCTTCAGTGTAGTTGTCTCTATTCTCCTCACAGTAGTCACGATCCTCGTCCGTCTGATTCTCCTCTGAGTCTGCAAACGATCGCATTTCGGTCGCATTAGCGACGTCTATAGAATAGCACAAAGAAGCAATGGAAATTTAAAAGAGCCAAATTCACTCAAACATGGGTTCATTGCATAGAGCTTGATTTTAGATGAATTTTGGTCCTGGTTTCGTATTTTTCTGAGGTCATATGAATTAGTTATGAATTTCCGAAGTTTAAATCATTTCTGAAAATAGAAAAGGCTGAATTAATCCTAGGCTGACACGTGTCACGCTGTGATGGGTCCACGTGGCATGCTGTCGTCAGCATGACGTCAGCATCTTGGTTTTGAACTGACAGGTGGGGTCCAGCTGATGTCAGCATGACATCAGCATGACGTCGTCAACGTCATTAGTTCCGACAAGTGGGCCCAGGGGCTCTTGGGTCACTAACATGTGGGTCCGGTCAAAGTCAACATCAGTCAATGGTGAGTCAACGGTCAATGGTCTATGGTCAATGGTCAGGGTCACTGACATGTGGGGCCAGGGCTGCTGACGTCAGCGGCTGATGTCATCGTGACGTCAGCATGACGTCACCCTGGCTGTGTTGGCTTCTGACGTGTGGGTCCCGCGTGACATCACCATCTGACATGTGGGTCCAGGGTGTCTGTGCCACTGACATGTGGTGCCAGGTCTACGGTCAATGTTGACTGATCAACGGTCAATACGGGCCGGGTGTCAACTGGGCCTGGATAGGGCTGGATCTGGGCCAGGCTTGGCCCGCCACGTGGCATGCTGTGGCGCTGCCATGTCACAGCCTTGGGCCTTTACTGGGCTTCGTTTCCAGGCTATGGGCATGAGCATGGCTCACGGTGGACCCATGTTCACGGTCCATAGACCTAAGGCAGGGTCCATGGTGGACCGCGTCCACCTTCTTTTTCCCTAGCTCGGCTCATGTGCACCGAGCGCATGGCTGCACTACTCACTCGCCCCTCCTCCTCTGCTTCTTCCACGGCCGTGCTCCCGCTGGCAGCGTGCCTCGTCGGTGAGCTTTGTCGTAGGCGCTGGTGCCCAATTGAGGAGGGGAAAAGCTCCACCGAGCCTCGGCGTACACGGTGGTGGGATCTAAGTGGTGGCCAGGGCTTTCTAGAGCGTCGGCCATGGTGGTCGGTGGCTTGGCATGGCGGTGCTCATCGGTATGGCATGGTTAGGCTATGGTGGTGGACCAGAGCGTGTTTGGCGGGGCGCATGAGTTTCCCGTGGCTCCAGCGAATAGGACGGGTGAGTCAGGGAGGCGCTAGGCGCTCCCAGCGGTACTGGCCACGGTGGTCGGCGGCTCTGGCCGGTGGTCTGGTGCTTGGACCGGTGGTCTGGTGCTCGGACCATGGGTCTGGTTCTTGGACCAGTGGTCTGGTGCTTGGACCAGTGGCCTAGTGCTCGGAGGTGGTCGGGTGCTCGGAGGTGGTTGGGTGCGCCAGCGGTGGCCATGCCATGATGGCGGTGTTGCGAGCGCGGCGAGTGAGTTCTCTACTTCAGCGTCCGGGGGGCTTGGAGGGGTCTACAGCGTCCAAGGGCTTGGAGGTGGTCATGGTGTGCACGTGAGTGTGCTGTGCTTGTGTGCCTAGAGACCGGAGATGGTCTTGGCCTACGCGCTCATGGTATGGAGCGCCATGGCTGGGGTAGCAAGGTCCGGTGGCGAGCAGGGGATGAATCGGGGCTCACCATAGGTGTTGTGGAAGAGGGGATGGTGGTGCAGTGACGAGTTGTGGCTGTGTAGCTCCGGAAGCCGTGCAGTGCCGACCTGCGACTGTGATGACGACGACGGCGTCACCCTCGGCTCCGGCGACCTCGACAGCACGTGGGGGCTCCGATTCTCTTCTCATAATCTCCTTCTCGACCCTCTACTCTCGGTGCGGTGTGGCTATTGGGCTACCAAGCGGCGGCGGTGGCTGAGGGAGAGGCTAAGACGCCGGGCATGAGCGGCGTGCGGGCTGGCTTTATAGCCGAGCACCATGCCCCCAATGGCGGCTGGCATCGTGCGGTGGAGGTGTGTGCACTGCATCAGACGGTGGCGTGGGGTTACATGAGCGCGGCGCAAGGGGGACAGGGTCATGCCCCGGGCGTGACCCCCTGGCCCGCCCCTGCCAACGTTGTTGGCTCCCGGTCGCACGGCGGTTGAGCGTGGCGTGGAGAAGATGAACAGGAGGGCTGTCATGCGGGGCCCATGTGGCAGCGGCAGCAGGCGAGCGGAGGGTGCGCGGGCGTGCTGGGCTGCTGCGCGCGAGTTGGGCCGGCCTGCTGCGTGCTGGCGGCGCTGCTTGCTGGGCTGCTGCGCGCTGGCGGGCCGAGAAGCCGAGCAGGCCTGGGCTGTGAGGCCTTCTCCTCTTTTCTTTTCTTTTCTGTTTTCTTTTTCTACTTCCTTGATTTGAATTCAAATTTGGTTTTTAAATTTGGATTCCAAATTGGTGCACCATATTCATTGGAGTTTAGATATGAGGCCCACCACATTCTTTTATATATTTTTATATATTAGGAATTTATTTAGCTAGTTTGTATATCAATCATAGGTGTAGTTTGATATATATATATAAATAGGATTAGTTTTCTCTTTTTACACAATTATTCTTTGTTTTTGAATAGTGCTTACTTTATGGTGTGTTTCTTTTAAAAGAGTTGTCAAGCATAACATAAAACAAATGGAAATCCAAATCACAATTTGGGTTAACAATGTATGCATCACTTTATTTGTTAGAAATTAAGTAATCATAATCAACAAAAGACATGCCATGCTTATGTGTTAACTTGGGTTGGGGTTAGACCTAATGCATCTCTTAGGTTGGGATTCTATACATGACACTCATCATCACATGGGAGTTCTAAGAAAAATTTTGTAGTTGGTATTTTTGGTGTATGGATTTTTGGGTTGTTACAGTTAGTAGTGCCAAGGGAGTGGCCAAGGCCGACCACTAGCTCTATTTATAAGCCCACAAGCAAATAGAGTCATTACCCATTTGGAGCAACTTTCTACGAGGGCACTGGACATGGCGGTGCCTGGCACCGGACATGGCGGTGCCCCTCCCAACAGTAACTTTCCAATGGCTAAAAACTAGCCGTTGGGGCACCGGACAGGGTAGCGGTGGCACCGCCCCTAGGGTGGCGGTGACCACCTAGCCAACTGCCCGAAAACCCCAGCCTCTGGATTTTTATGGCGGTGGTGCCCGTGCGGTGACAACCTCTAGTTCAGCCAGTCTCTGGAAAAATACAGCAGCGGCACCGCCCTCCTTGCGGCGGTAACTGGGCGATGCACTGCCCTCACCACAGCTATTTACACCGGACGCACCCCTGCAGCTCTTACCTGCTGCTTCTCGGCCACGTCTAGGTGGGCATCGCCCTAGGGGTGGCGATGCCACCGGACAAATTGGTGGTGCCCCTAGGGTAACTCTCTACTCTTGACTTCCTAGTCGGTCATTGCCACAGGGGTGGCGGTGCACCGAACAAGGGGTGGCGGTGCCCCCATGGCAGCACCCCAAGCTGAGTTTCACCTCCATTTCTTCACCTTTCTCACCACCTTTGCAAATGTGCTAACACTCCAAGTGTTTCACCATCACGTGCAAGTGTGTTAGCATTTTCACAATTATTTTTCAAACGTTAAACACTTCTCACCGATTGTGCACTAGGCCTAAAATGCATGTGCGTGTTTTCCAACACCTAGTGGCACTAGATGATCGAGTTGTTCAATAAGGGCTCCCCTCTTAATAGTATGACCATTTATAGTGTCTTAATCACCGAAAACAAAATGATCCTATATATATCACCTTTGCCTTGAGCCTATTTTGTTTTTCTCTTTCTTCTTTTCCAAGTCCTAGAGCTTGATTATCATCACATGTCCACACCACCAACATGGACTTTATTTCATGTGGCCATCTCCATCCATGAGTGCCACCTAGCTCCTCCACTTGGATTGGACCATCCTATCTAGTCACATACTTAGATGCAAGGATTAGTCCAAATAGGTTTCATCAATTAGCCAAAACCAAACTAGGGCTTTCACATAGACAATCAAACAACATTTGTCCATTTGAACATGTCGTGACACAGAGATACATCAGATGGAGCTTTATTCACTACTCCGCTAATGACTCCAAGAAAAAGAACAAGGGAACATAAGGAAGAAAGTAAGGCCTACTCATGAACCATGCTAGGACTTTACGTCTACCATAGCTACGGTCGACACTAGCAGGGTTGACATGAACTTTTCTGTGGTCCATGTCATACGCGATGATTGTTCTTTCCACCCCGACAAAGAAAATCAAATTCCATTCTGGGTGAACTGTAATCGTTGTGTAGGCTAAATAATAATCCACGTAACCAAATTTAATATTAGTCTTTCCAAACACCTTCAGTGTGCTAACAGTATGCTTCAATGTTCATTTATTAGTAGCATAGTCTTCAAGGATCCAGACTAAAAGCTAGGACATATTGTGACCACTAACACCACCAACAGTACATAACACAAGTGACCCTAAGCTTGATGGATGGAGGGTAGAGTACCAAGAGGCCTAGGAATTTTCCTCCATGTCTTTCCCTCCATATCAACAACAAGTATTAGAGAGTACCCCATAATGTGTAGACAACCGTTAAGAAACACACTTGCTAATCTTGAATGTATCACATCATCAATGTCCTGGCCCCATTCAGAATCCTAATAGATCCATGTTATAGTTTAAGATGAGTAGATCTCCTCACCTAGGCACTCAATGTCCTCCTCCGCCACAAATTCAATCACATGGAAGTGCGAGGAGGCTATCGGATCGAACCCCAATCAAGCCCAACCAATAGCAAGGATGCTAGGCGGTAGTACCCACAAATTCTTGGTCGCCGGATTATAGACGACATAGCAGGATCCAGCAGCCTCAACACACAAGCATAGGATGAGGCCATTGCAGCAAACTAAGATAGCTACTTTGTCAATGGGGAAGGGCAAGAAAGACAAGTTAGGGCATTCACCGGTGATGCTGTGAAGTTTCGCTCGCCCTTCTCACCATCGTAGAAGAAGCCAGCCACAGTCTGGGCAGCACCTTATGGTTGTTGGAGATGAGGTAGTTCTAGGAGCGTTAGACACATTTGCAGCACAACAAGGAGCGAGCAGGTAGGTGGCGGAGGATCTCTAGAACAAGATCCTCTATGAGGCTGGCCAGTGTGTTCCTATTGTTGGGGGCCGCCTCCATTTTGAAGAGCCTACGATCATCGTTGTGCAGTAGGACGAGAGCTTCCTTAGTAATGAGGTCACTAAAGAGGAAAATAATCCAATAAAGATCCATTAGTGAAGTGTGAAAGCATAACCTTGCCTTTGGATCTAGCGGCAGCACAGCACGAGGCGTGCAATGGTTCACACAAATTGCGAGAGGAACAATGCACCGGTCGTGCGGGAGGTGATGGCGGCGCGGCATGAGGCGTGCAATGGAGAGAGGAACAGTGCACCAACCTTGAAGATGGAGAAGTGGAATGGTGATGCAACTATGTTGTGAGTAGTTGGGAAATGGGGAAATAACGCATGCTAAATTTACTACCACCAGTAGACCAAACGATCATGTAGGGCCAGTGGCCAGAATGCCTATCCAGTCAGCTCGGCTTTTCATGCGATGAAGAAAATACCACTGCCGCATCTACTGTTAACCCATCGGTGGTAGAAGTCTCAACTGCCAATTTCCTTCATCAGGAGGCCTCGCTATTGGTCCAACCGACGGTGGAAGTAAAATATAGTCACTTCTATTGCTATGGCAGTGAAAATGGCGATAGTGATAAGTTAATCTATAGTAGTGATTGTCCTATGAGATCAAATACATAGCGGGCGGACTTTCTTGCATTTGCAGTAAAAATCAACAGCTATGGCTCATCCGTTCTGCATTAGATCAAGCTGAGACTTGTTTAGATAAACTCCTCACTACATGGTTCTTTCAAGTTCAAAAATTTTATCAAAGAAAATTTCAACATCTATACACCCACATCCTCCGATCAGAAAGGGTGAACACCGTCAATATATTACAGATCAGAAAGAGAACCAGAAAGAAATCTACAGGCAAAAGCAACCACTAGGGGCTAGAAACCAGTTACCAAATGTCCAAAGGACCTAAGCTACACCACGCTCAATAGAGTCTAACCGAACTAATACAAAGTTCAACAAAAGTTAACACAGACATGCATGCAAATAATTAAGACTCCACATACGGTAGTCCCACAGACCAAACCTAGTCATGACTTGTACTAGTGATACGTCCCACATAGATCAATGGTCGAGGTGGGCTGGCAGGATCTCATCTATATTCACCTTTGCTAAGACGACATTGGTGGCCGACTCGACATGCTCGAACAGATAATCCATATAATCTTCATCATCCGGTAGCGGTGGAAAAGCCTGCTGCACCACCAGGACTTTAACTGCTATACCAAACTGAAGCTGGGCAGCGATCAGCGTTGTGGCAGCCCCTTGACGGACAGCTTCGGACACCATGGCCCAAATATGGGCCGGTAGGACTCGGAGGCGCTCCTCTAGTGTAGTGGCCAGATCATTCACTGTCTGCACAGGGAAGGCGGAGTCATAGGCAGTAGTAGCATCGATAAGTAGGTTTTGGACCTCCACGTCAGCGGCTGCCTTCTCGTCTCGTGCCTAGGCGGCTTCTTGTTGGGCGACACCAAGTGCGGTGTGCATGGCCTTCAGCTCATCGCGAAGCTTGTTGGTATCTAGACTGGCCCCTGAGTACAATTCTATGGCCTTGTGGTAAGACTAATTTAACTTAAAGTATTCTTCATCATCTCATGATTCAGCACTAGAAGATTGCCTAAGGACAGATGGGATCGGTGACGGCATGCAGCGATAGGACATCTCTCTGCACAATGCAAGCCAAGTTCAAGAAAATAGGATAAGGGGGAGAGCAATCTGATTGAGAAGGCAAACGACTCATGGGACTGTCCAGTTCAGTAGGGGACAGAATCATCGCTGGTGGCTGCCCCCACCGGGGAATGGTTCTCAGGGCCACTTTTTGAGCGTGACTATGGATGAAGAACTCGGCTCTAGTGCCAAAGATCCTCGGGATGTCATCACGCACACGTCCACCTTTTGAGAGAGTAGGCAATTTCCAAATACTAGTTAAATTAAGCAGCGTGAACACAAATACTAGCATGAACATTGCTTGCATACTCTAGTTAATTTAATGAAGAGAAACACCATGAACAGTGGTACATGAAAAAAATCACCTCATTTATAGTAATTAGGGGCGGGTGTGAGACCATGCTGACGAAAGGTCCATCTATCGGTGGAGGATGGTCAGCCCTGAAGGCCTCCAGGGACTCCCCCTGTCATGATCCAGCGTGTACACTCTCATAACCATCATCACCCGTTGGTCTAGGTCATCCTCACGGATGGTGACATTCGACTCAATTTTAGGGTCTATCGGGCCCCAGAACTCCCACTAGGGGTGGTGCCTCATCTTCAAGGGGAGGACCTGACGACCGATGAATGTATGGATCACCCTTATCCCTATCAGGCCCTGACCCTTCAGGTCCATGATCGCATCCAACAAGTACGGCACATCCCACGTGTCCTCCTAGGGCAGTAGTTCCTCCCACGACTCTAGGAGGTCACCACGTAGCTGGTTAGGAGAATAAGACGATTGTGGCGGTCTCTCATTAGGGACATAGAGCCACAACTTTTGTCACCCCAAGTCCACAGAAGGGTAGCAATCAAGGCTCAGGTACTTGTCCTCCATTCCGGGATGAAGTTGGATCAAGGCGCCCCCCCCATCCAAGGAAAATGTACCCCCCAGCGCTGAGCAAACCACTCAGAATAAAGACCGTCATAGCTCATAGTGGGCAAGGACTCCTAGGAAGCCCTCGCACAGCATGATGAAGATGGAGAAGTGGAGGATCCCCTGTGGAGTCAAGTCATGGAGGCGGAGCCTAGAGTAGTACAGCAACCACCAGAGTAAGGGGTGTGCTAGCACCCCGAACCCAAAAGAATGGAAATGGACAAAAGAGATGACCTCATTCTCCACTAGCCATGGCTCCACTTTTGTTCTCAACAGGACTCTCCACCCGACCGCGTCGGTGGCCTCTGGGATCACCACGTTCAATCATAGCTCATCGAACGCCTTGCGATCGATGGATGACTTCATCCACTACATGGTCATGGTCCTCGCAAGGGCGTAGTAGGGTAGAGGGCAAAAGCTTTGGGATGGAAGGAAGAGATCTGGGGAGGGAAGGTAGATGATTGCAGAAGGCAGCAATAACCTTCCCTCTTGCGCCCTTATGTCTTCTATAGTTTGGGGCCATGGAACCACCGCACTCCACACGACCACTAACACATTTGCATGGGTAGGCGGTTTGGCGAACACATCAATGCGATGGGCCGCAATGCGATGTCCTTGCTAGAACTGCCTGCTGACGCCACCCACGCGCGCATGCCTGTGCAAGAATCCAATAGCCTACAAGATGAAAACGGATGCCACACATTGTTCATCAATACTTCCGGGTAGTCATGATTTCAAACCGTCGAACCTTCTATGATAAACCTTATCGCTCCACTAGTGTCCAGCTAGTGAAAATTTTAAAGAATCATTATGTCTATAGGGTGCAGAAAAATTTTAATAGTTGTGCCTCTATTCTTTGACGGTTGCGATCAGCCCAAATCTAAATTCAACTACTCCCTCCATCCCAAATCGATGAGTCAGAATTGTCAAATTTAACAAAATAAAAAAAACTCAATTTAAGAAGAATCAACCGAAATATATGAAGTATGAAAGAAATAAAGGAAGATAAATATAGTTGGACCAACATAAAAACTTCATTCCTAACATGGACAAAAATATGGTTGACAAATTGCATTCAGTCGATCAACATGAGTGAAGATGACAGAGTCTCCTCCCACAAACACAATAACACTACCAAGTCTTTTCATTTCCTCGAAATTCCTAACATGGACAAAAATCTCGCCACTATCATAGTCTTTGACAACTATAACAAAGCAATCTTTACCTAGCATAAAACGAACTGTAGCTTCAACAACGATCCGTTGGGGCTGTTGATGAACATGACGTCCCCAAGCAACAAGCACCCCTTGTACGATACCTGGTGACACTCCTAGCTGCCAAAGCACAAGCTTGCTGATGGATTAAACATGGGTGTCATGGTACGACGACATCTCTCTGTATACATACAGAACAAAAAACACAAGGAAAAAATCATTAGAAGAAACCACATATGAAACACTACACCTTGAACAAGCAAGGACAGCACAAAGCAACAGAATATTGCCTAGGCCATATCTTAGCCTCGATTGAGATCCTGACTAGAATAAAATGACAAACAAACTAAAACTCAACTCAACAAGGAAGATCACTATTGTTCTATGGGCAATAGCTGCTAACGAAGTTGTAACACTACCTCCTTTCCTTGGCTAGCAACTTGCAAGTGAAAAGTAAAAGAGACTAGGAAGGATATTTATACTCGACGCAGATGCTAACAAACGTTAGAAGACGTGAGTCCCCATAGCGTTACTAATTATTAACAAAATAGATTCAGAATACAAGCAATCAGAGTAGTAGTCGAGGGGTTGGCGTATTTTCTTGCTCTGATTACGAGAAAGTCTGGCGCGTTAAATACATAGAGTTGTAGACTTTCTCATTATCAGAGTAGGAAAACGCGTCAATCCCTCGACTACTACACTGGCGATTCGAGTAGTAACGGCGACGAGCAATTTTAATGTACTCGAGCGATGGCATGTACTGCACCAACTGCGACTCTAGCGAGGAGGAGGACGATCTGGAGTATTGAGACTCATCTAGCAACGAGTCGTGCGAGACGGTGAATCGCCAGAGCACTAGCGAGGAGGAGGATGTTTTTTCTCTTTGACTAGAAACTCAAATCTCCTTAGAATCCATGACTTTTTCTAGGTTGAAAAATCCATGGGGATATCAATAACCCATTTAGTTATTTATGGAGGGTTTTCCATCCCTGGGCCTAACTTCCCCTTGCTTTCAAATTATAGGCCTTAGTTCAAATAGACGCAGATGCAGTCACACAAATAAAAAAATAATTGGCAGATACAGTGCAACAAGCTACAGCGAGTAGGTTTAGTTTTTTCTTTTTTTGGTAATTTTTAGGTGTCAAATTCATGCATATTTTAATTATTTTTTTATTATCATCCTATTTTAGTTTTATGTTTATTTATATTATTATGAAAAAACTAAAAAGGCAACAACTAACTCATCGGATATATAAACAGGTGCACATGAGAAAAAAATAAAAAGACGGATATTAGGTAAGTAATATTTTGTCGTAATCATTTCCTATTAAAACATGGAATAAATTTCGGTCTCTGCTGAGCACCATGCCGAGCAGTCTTGCCAACACGCCTCGAAAATTTGATTTCGCACTACACTGAGCAGTCCCACCAACATGCACTAAAAATTAGATGTCTCTCTTTTGCCCTCCGCGTGAAAAATAGGATTACCACGCCATCGACTTCAGACAAGGGCATTTGTGGTAATGTGATGGCCACATAAAAGCACAAAGAGTCACTGTCTCCGCCTCCATCTCCATTCTCCAGCCACACCGTCTCTCCTCTAGCTCCAAATCCTAGTCCCATGGCCTTCCTCTCCACTCTCCAGCCACCCCGCTCTGGACCCTAGGCACCATTAGCACAGCAGCTCGACTCTCTCTCCACACTCTAGCCACACCCACTCTCATACATTTCTAAACCCTAGCCTCGACGATGGTACAAGGCAGATCCGAATCCCCTACCTCGGCACCTACCACAACTAATTGGATCTAAACCCTAGCCAAAGCCAGATCTGTTACCCCTTCATCAATGCCGGTCGCACTAGATCTGTGACCACAATGACAAGATCAGATCTAAACACGAACACGGAGGAAGAGGTACCCAAATTCCTTTTATGATGTGTGCTCTACTATAGAGGTTGAACCAAGGATATGTTGAGAGCGATGGGGTTACATATTTCCTATAGTTGAGTGTAGCTAACATGTGCTTTATTGGATTAATGACTTCTGTATAAGCTATAGTTAATAGTTATGCGCTTATTTGCATATTCTTGCTCTGTTGTGTTGTCATTATGTAGAAGCTTTAGTTAATAAATTCCTTTGTAATCTAGAAAGATGGAAGGACTTGGAATACTTGTGGGCCCAAAACCTGTGTCTCCAAAGGCAAAAAAAAGTCAAGCACAAAGGGTAGACACGGTGAAGATTTGGAATATATCCCTAAACTAGGGTAGGTAGTTGAGGGATTTGATATTATAGATGAAACAGATTCATATTTAGAAGATGAGCTAGTACCCCCAGCAATTGAAGTGCTTGTTTTATCTTGTATTTAGTTCGGAGGGGGGTAGGTAGCAATGCAATGCTTTACTATTTGGATAGCAATGCAATTTGTACACACTACTAGGAACCAGCCCTGTCGTGACGCCTATATTGGGTTGCAATATGGCTATTTTGGTTGCAATATAGATCAATTGCATCTATGTATGGTCGTTGACAAGTGGTTGCATTTGGAATGGTGCAATAGGTTCTTGCATCCTTTTGGATGTGGTGTTGCAATATCATGATATTGCAATGCATAGAAAAAACTAACGCAACACGTGGTATGGTTGCAAGCATGGATATTGGGGCAAGCACAATGGTTGCATGAGTTACTGTTGTGACGAAACATGTGCCTGCAATAGGACAGTATTGCCACGAACAAACTTGTCGCAAAATAGCTTTATTGCCACTCCATAGTTATGTGGAAATATGGTCATATTGCCATGTAGTGTATTCCGTTGCATCAAAGAAATCTTGCAACGTAACAATTTTGGTGGCTAGAGTCACAATTGCCACGTTCATTTGCCGGTGGCAATAAAAGGTAATACAACGAATCATTGTTGGGGCAATAGATGAAAAATGCAATGAACGATTGTTGGTGGTAAAAGATGAGAAATGCAAGAAATCATTGTTGGTGGTAATAAATGAAAAATACAACGAATTATTGTTGGTGATAGACATGTCCTATAGCAACACATAAAGTTTGTGGCAATAAATGTATATTACAACAAAAAATAGTAGTTGCGTAGTAGTTTCTTGCAACGAGGGCATTTTGGTCAGCGCCTTTTTAATTTCTTTTCATAGCTATAAATTTATTTATTGTTATAAAATAAATGTGCCATGAGTATAGATTTCATCATCACAAATAAAACTCAAAACCTTCATTAACTTCAAACATATGTTTCAACCAAAATAATAACACAATGACCAGAGTACTGCTAAAATAAACATGACCACAACAGAATAAAAACATCATCTTTAACTACAAGTTTGCAACTATGTTTGACATAATAAAATAGAACTAAATATGAGTTCGCTTTTTGATCTATTCGTGCCCCATCGCCCATCGGGTCTGGCAGTCATCAATAAACCTTTCTCCAATTCTTGTAGCTATCCATCACCAACATTAAGGCATAGAGCTTTCTCTAATTATTCTAGTTGTCCATGCTTTCCTGCAATTTATGAACAAGCATACAATTAGTTATTGGAAAGAAATAAAACTGCATGACCAATTGTCATTGTTCTTTTTGTGGAAAAGAACCCAGTGGTAGTAGCATCATCAACCTTTTTTGTAGTCAACACCCTTGCTAGTTCATTCTGCCAAAATAAATGCTTTGATGTAAACAGATTGCAATTTGTATGTGACATCAGTCAACTAACCTATGAAGCTGATTGCCCCCAAAAAATTACTTCTACAATTAGGAACCAGAGTTCATGTTTGCAACAAATAATTTTGTATATTCGTTATTGAGCATGGTGCTTTCAGCTTTGTAATGATGAACGATAGAACTTATGGCCTGTATGTGAAATTGTTATATCTAGTGCTGCTTATTAATCACTTTTTACTGAAATATTTGACATCAAGTGGTTATGTTCTACATTTGTGAAATAGCTCATGATTACAACAAGATAACTGAATAAGATATAATCCGTTAAAATAAACATGCATATATGTTCTCATATTAAAATTGTTGCTGCATATATGCCTCTTTCATTTTCAGATGTGAATTTTACTCCCCTTTCATTGTCTATTTTCACTAAATTTCTACTATCATGATTAAGTTACTAGTGTGTGGGCCCTTTGTCCTGATCTGTTATGCAGTAGACATGATTGTGTCGAATCTGACATAGGTGACTAGACCTTCTCTTGTTAAATGTGAGAAAAAAATAATGTCTTGATAATGACATAGCTGTCTTGTGAAAGTTCAGCTCTGAAATCAGTTCTTTTTTTTGTAGGAGAGTAGAGGTGCTTGCTGCTTTTTTGGTGCAATGGTGTTGATGTAACGGCATCGAGTACATGGACATGGAGGAGTTTCTTCTTTAGATGTGCCTCCAAATATAGTCTGAATATAGTTCTTGAATCATGTTTGCCATTCAGAAGTAAATCTGCACATACACGTCCACCTCCTATCTTCATCTGACATGCTTCTTCACACTATCAAAGATCAAGAACAATGCAATCTATCCAAAGTACTACTGCCTGCCATGACCACGAAGCCATAACTTAAACTACAAATAACAAATCGCTACACCATGGGATATGAGCAATAAAACAAATCAAATGCAGATTGGCGTACCTCTAGGAGTCGGCGTCTAGTAGGAGCTTCCAATCGATGAACCTTCTGTAGGGTGCAAAGGGGGGCTTCTGTAGGGAGAAGTTATCGTCCCTGACCTTTGCGTTGGGAAAGTCTAGATTTTTGTTGGTGGGGTGAGAGGGCATAGGGTGCAGCGGCGGTGTTTGTAATGTGCTTCATGATTCATACGTTGTACTAACTAAGATCAATTATGTTAGAACTTGGTGGCCTGTCCATTTCCAAGGATGATTCTCCTGAGTCCTGATCACTTGGTAAAAGGTAAATTTATTGCAGGTTTTGCACATTCATCTCTATTTGTATTCTCTACCTATGTTGATGACTTGATGGTGAACTGCAGGACTGCTGGTGCTCCACTACTCGGTGTATGCATGCTGCTGGGTGATTAATATTTCTCTATTTGAATAATGAAGAAAACTTGAATCTCCGTATCTGTAGAAGTGTCAATGAACCTGTATCTTTGTATGTTCTGTACTTCTATTGGCTTGTTGTTTGTGTACTGCAAGACTACATGTTGTTGGCTGCATGCTGATGGTTGTGGCGCTGCGTTGCACCCTATTTTTTATCCTGTATTGTTGAATGCTGATGGTTTAATGGTTTATCATGCACTCCTTTTTTAATCATGTACTCATTGTTCGGTTGTTTTGGTTTAAATCAAAAACCAAAATACAAAAACCAAGACCGAAATTCTTGGTTTTCAGTTTTCAAACAAACTGATCAGGTGTTGTTTGTTGGAAACCGAAATTTTTGCAAACCGAATAAACTAAACCAAATTAGCAGTTTAAACTGAATGCATAGTCTGAGTAGGGTGGCAATGCTGGCGGGTGGTGTAAACACGCGTGCGACCTGTCTTTTTTTTAGAAGGTACATGCAGTCTGTCTATGTCATGCTAGAGGGTGCGGTTTTGGGGCAGCATCCATGGTTGCGCAAGAGGAAATTGACCACTCGCCCTAGTGGGCTGCCAACCTAACCCCTTTTGTGTTAGGCCCATGTATATGATACAAAATGCCCACAAACAAATTTTAGTGGCAATATAAATATCCTGGCAACCAAATATACTCAAATGTAGCCACATATGATGTTAGTGGCAATAGACCCTCAATAGATGCAACAAATTACTTTTCCGATGCAATTTAATAAGATCTTTTGCAACGCAGGGCAAGATTAAGACAACAAAGTTTCATTGTGGCTATATTCACAACTACTTGCAACTAATCATATTTTTGATGCAATATAGCAAGATCTATCGCAACGCAGGTTAAAATTAAGACAACATAATTACATCGTGGCCATATGTGCAACTACTTGCAACCAACTTTACAGTGGTGGCAACAACACCTAGCTATTGCAACACAACATCAATATTATCACAACTCAACACTAGCTGTGGCAATAGGCACCCATTCTCGCAACCATCTTTTTCCACCATGGCATTAGCGCCTACCTCTTGCAACGGAGCTTATGACTAACACAACACACAATTTTGGTGGCCATAAGGCCCATATATCGCTACCAATTATGACATTGGTTGCCATAGAACCAAATATTGCAACCAAATGTGTGGTGTTGCGAAAACAAGTGGTGCTATAAGGGTCAAATCCTTGTAGTAACATGCTTGTTGCTTAAGTTTGTATCTCTAATTTTAGTGTCCTAGTCGAAGGAGACATAGAGGAGACTCTGCCAACAGGACAAAAGGCAGTGCTGCCATGACTCCTAGGCGAAGGCACTCCAAGCGAGTGAATTCAATATGACCAGGAGAGTTTGCTCATAGAGTTCGTACTCGGAGGGCTACCGCTGGCAAAAGGGTGGAGGTATCAGCAGTAGGTGAACATAATTCTCCATCACCACAGACACCTGTACCCAGGATCAATTTAAACTTCATGAATTAACTAGAGACATTTGTCAGGACAGCACCCTACCTAGCCCTATGAGAGACTGCCCACGGCCAAATGATGATAGCCATGCCGAAGAGGAGCCCTCTGAGTTACCTAGCCCTGTGAGAGACTGCCCATGGTGAGATGATGATAGCCATGCCAAAGAGGATCCCTCTAAGCTACCTAGCCCTATGAGAGACTACCCACGGCCAGATGATGATAGCCATGCCGAAGAGGAGCCGTCTAAGCAAACTCTCGTCTCCACCCACCCACAGAACAATGAAAGTTGCCTAGGTTGGTATTACCTTACAGATATCTATCAATCAATTCACACTAGCTATTTGATATACATGTTACTTTTCTAACAATCTGAATCTATGAAAACTTTGTATTACCATTGCTGAGAAGTGCGAGGAAGCCAAGGCCTTGAACTCATGGAATTTTGCTTGACAAAACGAGCAAATCAATGGGAGGATTGAGGATGTCCATCTCTGTTGCTGAGGGGAACAGAAGGCCACATGATCCAATGCAAGCTGCCAAGTTTGCCTCAGAGGCGGGTGTAGTAGTCAGGCATCAAATACCAATTTTGATGCATTGGAAACATTACAAGAAGCTCTCCGATGTCGTCCATTACAAAAATTTTGTGGAGAGGCTAACTGTATGTATGGGTATCCTCTCTTGACATTCAACTCTACTTTGAGTAACTTTAACTGATTTACTTTTCATTCACACTACTACATGCAGTCAAGGCTGGACATTGACAAGGCTCACCCACCAACACAAGAAGCTTGCTAGAATGTATTGCAGTGTGGGGTATGGCAGGCATGCTACAGGTTGAAGCAAACCTACTTCAATGGCATCCCTGTTGATCAGAACGTGTCGAGACTTGGTCTAGTGATAAGAACAAGGTGTGTGTGTCAACCCATCAATTTCCTATCTAGTCTTGCTATGGTCTACTTGTGCTGCAGTCTAACACAAATGAAGCTATAGGAAACATCTGAGACGAACAAGCGAAACCGTGCAAAAGTGAAGTACCACCAGTCTATAGGATCTCGCTCCTATGTTGTCTAGCTGCAAACATTTGTAAATGATGGTTGTGTTTTATTGTTACTCTTGCCTTTGTATAAATATAAACAGAAACTTATGTGCAATGTGAACAGAAAGAGAATAAGAGGAAGGCCACAGAACATAGTCAAGGACTTAATGAACAACATGATGATCCAGGACTTGAACAACATGGTCGACCTAATGAAGATGTTAATGTTGTGGAAGTCTTCAAGGACTTCCATACCAATATGAAAAAGGGCCTGAGCGATGCTGCAAGAACAGCAGTTTTAAGTACCTTCATTTGCTTTCCTTGAAATCTACTGAACCCATTGCCATAAAAGAAGAAAACACAACAGGAGCCTAATATGGCAACATCATTTAATTTTGTAGTTGTAATTTTACACCAATCAATATGGTACCTGTACATTGTGCTTATGTAATCTCTATCGGCAGTAGGCTACAAAAGATCTATGCATTGTGCTTATGTAATCTCTATCAGCAGTAGGCTGAGGAAGTCCTATACATTACTTGTTATAAATTAATCTCTTGGGTTTTCAATTAAAGTCCTTTTCCACTATCTATAACCTAATGTTTTACTAATTGAATTTCATAGGAAGCTATGCAAGCAAAACCTGTTGCTGATGGGCAGCAACCAATGACTAGTGTTGATGTTGTTTCCAAGGTCCTCTGCCTCTCCTAGGGTAAGCCCCCTCCTAGGCAAGCAGGAAAAGCCTTTTTTGAAGAATGCTGGTATCCTGAGAAGCTCCACCAAAGCAGAGACATCGGTGGAGATGACACTTCTAGAGCAGTTTGCTGGTGAACAAGAAAGTTTTGCTGCCCTCATAGAACTAGTGGATGAACTGAAGAGGAAGATAAAAGAGTCTAAAAGGGAGTTTGAGGAATTCAAGAAATAGCAACAGGAGGAATACAATAGACTCTGAGCAAATCATGCGCTTAAGCTCTCCTGGTAATTAACTCTTAGTCTTCAACTCTTGCGGCTGATGTGATGAATATTTGTCGTCTATTGTGTGGACTCATGTGATGGTTTGTTGTCGTGATACTCTGTCAGTGGCTTGCTGCTAACATGTGAAATATTAATTGTTCATATTTGATTGCTAGCTTGAATAATTATATTGTCAATCTGTGTAGTAGTGACGATCTCAAATTACTTTTCTGATGTAATTAGTCCTGCACGGGGTAGAACCAAGACAGGCCACGTGATCAAATAAAAATGCGACACGTGGACCAACCAGTGCATGACACGTGAATTGGCCAGGGCATGACACGAGGGCTATTAAAAATCCAACACGTGGAAGGAAATCATAAGCCACGTGGACGTATAAAAATATAACACATGGACGGACAGCATCGTGACACGTGGTCAAATAAGAAATGGACACGTGGACAAATAATAATACGACACATGGTCCAATGAAGAAGTGACACGTGATCCAACGGCAACACGACATGTGTGCCAGTTGAAAACTGACGTGTGGAACAACAAGGAACTGACACGTGGTCCAGTAAGAACCTAAAATGTGAAAGAACCAGAGATGGCCATGTTGTGCAATAAGAAGGTGACACATACCCGAACCATCTCCAATGCAACCGGCTATAACATGTACACGTGGAAAGCATCTCCAACGGAAGCACCCACCAGCGTAGCAACCCCCCTGCGATGCATGCCAAAAGAGTTCTATAACGTTCTATTTTTCGTCACAGATCAAGCCACTTCTATGATGATTTGTGAAAACCATCATAGAAGTTCAAGTATGACGTGACTTCTATGACGAACCGTTTTTTGTCATAAATTCATCATAGAACTGAAATTACGATGAATTTGGCTCCTTCAGTGACGAAAGTCATTCATCATAGAAGTGCATATTTCTAGAAGTGTGAAGCTTCATCTATCTAGCGCCCTTGCTCAATGGTCACGAGGCAGGTGTTGACGGAGTCGAGCTGTTCCTTGAGAGGGTTGAGCTTGGTGTTAATTTCTTTGGCAAAGTTGTTGAATAGCTTTTGTATGTCAGCGGCGTTGAGGTTGGGGCCCATGGCAGCGGTGTGGAGATCGAAGTGGTCTCCGGATACTAGTGTAAGGGGTCTCCCGGGGAGGGAGGGGCGGTGGCTATGGAGCAGGAGGGCTGCGGTGAGGGTTTAGGCGGCGTGGAGAAGAGGGTTGCGCAGGGAGAGGGCGGCAGGCGCTGGGGAGGAGAGGGAGAGAGATAGGAGGGACAATTGCTTTCTATTACTTGATTTGATTGATTACATCCCCCTAGTATTTATAGTCCCGATTGGACTTGTATTTCAAGCAACCTATGAGAGATCCTTATAGATTGGATTCTCCCTTTCATAACTAATCAAACTCTAATATGGTAAACTAACTAATACTTTAGATATGATAACTCTTTCCGGAAATGACGGCGGCTGGAGCGGCGGTGCCCCTCCTCGCGCGCGCAGCCTAGGGCGTGCTGGAGGTGCCCAACGCCCCTGGTCGGGCCTCCCTTGGCCCGTTTGCTCTGGGTTGGGGAGCCTCCATTAGACGTATGACAATATGATAAAATAATTCTTCCGAAAAATCAACACAAGCAGTTTCAATAATATTGAAAAGGGGATCAGCTTACAGGAGATGCAATCCAAACCCTAGGATAATCCTTTCACCCGTGGCTACAATGAACAAGATGGGGAATTAAAACAATTCCAGCGCGAGACTAAGGAACGATCCTCGATCACACACCAACAAATCCACAAAGAGATCTGAATCAATAAGCCATCTAGGATTCTTGAGCGACGGCTCGAATCAATAAACCATCTAGGGTTCTCGAGAGACGGCTTGATGAGGGGTAACTCCATGATAAAATTCAATCTAATTACAGAGGCCGTTGGCCCTGGGTTTTAAAGGCACGAAGACCAGCCTGACAAATGGTTTGACTTCAACCAAAAAATACAAACCGGACTCTCTATCCTAGATGAGTTCACGCAAACCACAACCTGACTCCAAAGTACATATGGTGCACACACGCACCTGACTCAAGTAGTCCGACTAGAACAGCAACACATGCCACATGTTGAACCACTAAAAATAATATTTGACGATAGTCCAGCATTTGTAAATTCCTCCACATCTGCAATATATTTTTCTTTTTGAGCTTGCAAGCTCCTTTTGCAACACATCTTGTGCACCTGTACTTTCCTTTTCTGCACTTGTACTATCCTTTTTTATGATTAATACAATACAAAAAATAGGTGGGGGAACTCCCCACTGAGCCTTAAAAAAACAGTTCAAATCTAAGAGTAGAGGATATTAAAGAATTACCGGCTATTATATTTGAATTATCACTAAACATGCCCGCATGAACATCTTGAGGAGCTATGGGCTCATCAAATCTTCACTGAGCTCCTCGTCTGTTCATCGTGGCATGTAGGGAAAATCCAAACAAATTGTACTTATGGTAGAATACATGTTGTCAGTGACGCGAAGAGAGGGCGCGGGTGCTGGCGTGGGCACGGGCGCAAGCTGGGCCGCGGCCACGAGTTGGGCCGGCAGCACGGGTGCGGGTGCAGGCACTAGGGCGAGCTAGGCTAGTTGTTGCTGGGCCGGCTAGGCAAGCGCGGACGCGGGTGGGGGCGCAGCTTGGCTGGGCTAGGCCAGCTGGGCCGGCTCGGTTGGCTGGGCTAGTTTGGCTCTTCCTTTCTCCCTCTTTTCTATTTTCTAATTTCTATTTCTCCATTCGTAGTATTCTATATGTATACAGCCATAGTGGGGTCCACCTAGGTCAACCTTAGGGGTCTCTTGGACAAGCCAGGGCTTGGGCCCACACACACAACGACAATTTGATCTATGGTTGATTAGTGAGTTGTTAGCAACACATAAGATCCAATAAGAAGCAACTCAAGGTTTGAATTAATGCAATGCCCAAACATCTAAGTTTGGTTCTACTTGTGCATCTAGGGTGGCTTCCAAGCATGATCACTCACCAAGCAAGGGCTTTTAGGGAAAAGTTTTTGAAAGTTGTGATTTTTGGGTTTGGGATTTTCAGGGATGTTACACACTTTGTATGAGATGGCTATGGTTGCAAAAAAACAGAACCTAATCAGCCAGTGGGCAAGTTCCCCAATTCAAGTACATAACTCAGTATGAGTGTTCTTCCCCATGGCAATATTCTTAGACGTTGGAGATAGAGCTTTCACACTTTTTTGGACTGATAGATGGATATATGGGCTGTGTGTTGCTGATCTTGCCCCTCAAGATTTTGCACTTGTGCCTAAGAGAAGGGCTAACAAGAGGACTGTGAAGGATACTCTCAACAATAATAGTTGGATATATGATATCCAGGGAGCCATAACAGTGGGTGTGATTATATTGCTGAATTTCTGGATTTGTGGGACATCCTTTTAGAGGTAGTATTGCAGCCCACTTATACATCACATATATTGTCATCACATATATTGTTTATTTACTTCGTTGCTTGTTAAGCTGATGTACAACAAAATTGAGTCAACAGTAGCACGAAGTTAAGAAAATCCCTCTCCTTTTCTCTATTTGTGATACCACAAATGTATAACTATATCTTTTAGTAAATTCAATCCATTTTTTATTGCTTAGTGTAGCATTCTTTTAAAGGCGTGTTCCCTTGAGTTGTGACGACAAAATCGAACTAAACTTGCAGTTCCGTTTAGGGCGTTCACGACTTCAATTAAGTCCATGACCTACCCACTCAGCGTCGTGGTTCTATACCAACGTAAAAGGCCTATGCTCTACACCTCCACCTTCCTCATCATTGAATCCTGATGTGGTAATACGCGTGTTGGCAGTGCTTAACTCATATTCCTACCGCCAACATTTAAACAAAATAGAACAAATATGAATACCAAAACTTAGAATTAGGGTTTATAACTCACATTTTCCACGAGTTTTGGTATAAACATGTTTTGCAAGGCAACACATCAAAATGTACCAAAAAGGCGCAACCGAGAAGGCGCATTCAAGCAAAACAGAAGCAGGCCCATCCAAACTCCACACTTGGGCCAGAACACCAGCGTGGGAGCCATCTAGGCCTAGCCAGCAACCCACCAGAGCAAGGCGATGGCGAGTGGGCTAGCCCAGGGTGCAGGCGCACCGCCCCCAGCTCCACCCGGCCCCACCTTGCTCAGGCGGTTGCATGTGGCGCTTTCCTAAAATACGAGCAAACCAACCTCCTCAAAGCCTATAAAAGATGACCCCTCTCCACATTCATGAGGATCACACACATTTGGAGAAGAAAAAGAAGGGCTACACAGATTCCATTAGCTTCTAGCTAGACTAGTTAGGGAGTGAGAGAGGAAAGAGTTAGAGGAATAGTGGAGTAATGGTGCCCTCTACTTCTTGTACTCGGCGAGCCTTGTACATCAGGTGGACGGAGTACCGGACTTGTCGGGCCCCTCTACACTTGTACCTCTATGTTCATCTTACTACTTGGAGTAAGAAGTTTGTGTTCATCTTTTGGTTTTGATCCCTTAAGTAAAGTTATCATTGTTACTACTTACTTGCGGGTTCGTCGTCTGTCCTCGCGGTGGGTGCTCTAGTAGAGGACTCCTGAAAAAGATGGAAGTTCCTAGCCAACACTAGAGTAGTGACCGATAGCGTAGATGTGGTGTCTAAGCTAAAAGTCACCTGCGTTTGCCTCGTATCCTCCGGTTGAGGGGTAGGCGGCAGGTGGTGATAGCCCTATCCATTCTTTGTAATCCCCCACATTCGGATACGGTGTAGAGTTGTATGTCGGTATTGCCTGACAGATCAGGTGCGCTCTAGTGCCCAAAGTGAGTCTATAGTAGCAAAGTTATCTTCGATTAAGGTTTCTACCCCTAGAAGAACCTCACTACCCAAGTTACCCTTCTTCCCATTCTTGTTAGGTAAACTAGTCAAGAAACTACTTACACTACTGTTTCTTTGGGAAAATATGATACCCTAAATACTTTCGGGCGAAGTGCTACAATAGTACTTCCGTGCGCTTACAAACTTTTCTGCTTACGCTAAGAAGCACCAACAAGCATTTATGGCATCGTTGTCGGGGAACGGTTGTCATTTTAGTCTCTGAACCTAGTTTACCCGTGTATCCTTTGTTTTTACCTTTCTTTTCTTTTTACTCTTTTCTAATGGAGGAACCTACCATTCAAAACCTTTCTGCTCCCAAGGGCGAGTTCGTTGAACCACCATAATCATCGAAGCCAATCAAAGCTTCTAGTTACGAGCTCCGCCCTAGCTTTATAGCCATGGTTTAGGAACAAGCCTTCTTGGGGTTTGGATTATTAAAACCCCTACCACCACCTTAAGTAGTTTGAGCAGCTCTATGCTTGCCTGACCATTTTAGGCATGTCACAAGAAACACTTTAGTGAAGTTGTTTCCTTTCTCACTTGATGAGAGGGCGAAACAATGTGTAGGGGACCATGATGCCTAAGAGGGGGGTGAATTAGGCAACTTAAAATTCAACTTCTAAACTATGGCCTCTTTTTCTATCCTCAACAAAACCTATGCAAAAGATAAACTATCTAAATGTGCAACTACAGTTTTGCTAGTGTGTTGCTATCTCTACCACAAAAGGAGTAATGTAAACAATATAAATGCAAAAGCTAAAGAGCAAGGTAGAGATATGCAAACTACTGTCAACAACTCTGGTATTTTTACCGAGGTATCGAGAAGTGTGCAAGGTTCCACCTAGTCCTCGTTGGAGCCCCTCGCAAGAATCCCTCGCAAGGGCCAAGCTCCTGGTCTAGTAACTCCATGGATAGCCTTGGGCCTTCCCCACGCGCAAGTGGGTCTCCGACGTGCCTTCTGGCAAGCCTCTCCCGGATGCTCCCCGCCGTCTTCACTATCAAGCTTCTGGCCGAACCGCCGTGGGCCTTGTTCCCTTTGGTACATAGTGGCAGCCACACCACAAACGCGGTTGGTGTGATCTCGCAAGACTACAAGCCCCTCCAATGTACAACAATGGTGCACGCAAGCACGGAGTAGTAAGAGGTATGAAAACCTCACTAAACACTAGGCCTAAACCTAGAGCAAGTGCATAAGTGGTGGTCTAATCAAACTAAGCACTTTGCAAAGCACCTACGCTGATCACCTAATGAAACACTAAGCACTATGCAAGTGGAGATCACTAAAATAGTGTACTAGCACCCTTGGTATGTTTTCTCAGCTCCACACACCTCAAATGGCCGGTTGGGTGTATTTATAAGCCATTGGGGACGAAATTCCACTTTTCTGCTACTGACCGGACGCTCAGGTCGTCTTGATCGGACGCGTCCGGTCCTCCAGACCGTTAGAGCCACGATCAACTAATCGGACGCTGCCAGCGTCCGGTCACATGCCACTGGACACGTCCGGTCACAATTTTGCCACTCTAAAACCTCTCTAGAGTCGATCGGACGCTGCAGTCCTGCGTCCAGTCGATTTGATGCGAGCGTCCGGTCAGTGCTGAGTCTATTGCCGGGATGGTGAGTAGTGCCATCAATGCGTCTTGTCATTTTACTATTCAGTGTCTAGTCGCTGCTACAGACGCCTACTGTTGCTGAGCCTCTTGATTGGAGCGTCCGGTCGATCACCTTCCAACATCCGGACACCTCTGTGAGCTTGTTTCTTTATGATCTTGCGTCCGGCTTGGTTCCTATCTTCATGCTTGGACTTTGCTTGATATCTTGGGTCTTCTCTTGTGCTTCTAAGGTCTTGCTTGTGGTGTTGATCATTGGATCATCACGTCGCCTTCGTCCAAGTCACGTCTTTGACCCCATTGGACTACAAAACAAACACTTACAAATTCATTAGTCTAATTTGGTTGTGTTGGTCATCAAACACCAAAATCCAAAGTAAATAGGCCTAGGGTCCATTTTCCTTACAATCTCCCCCTTTTTGGTGATTGATGACAACACGACCAAAACAAGCAAAATAATAATTTGGAATTTAAAAAACTATCTACTTGCTAGGATACAATGCAATGGGCAAGGTTATATGATGCTAAAAAGGTACCACTTGTATGACTAAAAGATACCAATTGAAGATACTAATTGTAAAGCTAAAAGGTACTATATGTAAACATCTTTTGAAACTTATCTTGCCCTTGCAAATGTCCCCATGTGGCATTATGGATTTAAGCCTTGTTTCTTAGTCCTACAAATTCTCCCCATTACATAGACTAATCCATAATCCACTATCCTCCCTTTCTTGGACCATTACCACTTGTAGACCATTACCACTTGTAGATTATTATGATCTTGCTTTTGGTCCTACAAATTGATGCTTGCTTTTGGTCCTCTAAATTCTCCTCCTTTGGAATCAAACACCGAAAAGGAAGACATTAGTAGCACAAGGGAGGGTCAAACTTTGTGATCCTTTGTATGTGGAGTAGAATAGGTCACAAAATTTGACTCTCACATTACATAGACTAAGCTCCCCTAGATATGTGCATACATATGATGGATTGTTGTTTATGCATAATCGACAAATTAATGTTCAAGGGAGTTTAATCTATATAATGCATGGAGAAAGCATATAAATATCAAAATGAAATCAACATGATGATATCGGTTTAGAAATTCCACATGTGGAAACTAATTTGATTTCTACCACTTGCAATAGGTGGTGGATATTCGAAGTATGATGCTTAACTCCATGGACTCCATTTTCCTTGCAATGAGACTACTACACACATGATAAGCTTGAAAAGGTGTTAGTCTCAAAGCATCTAACTTGTAGAGTAACCTCCCCCTAAATTTGTGCACACAAGTATGGAATACTTGTAGTTGTAGGAAACATGCACATTGATTTTAGAATCAACTATACCACTTGAAAGATGACATCACATGAATGTGAAAATCATTTTAGAAGGTGATATTTGGAAGAAATTATCTACAATTTGGACTTTGGCACATATTAAATGAACAATTGTAAAACAAGCTATATGACGTGCTCCTAAACAATTTGAACCATGTAGGTTTGCTCCAACGATTAAGAGTGAAACCAAGCAAGCCTACCATAAGATATACCTAGTGTATGCATGACAAAAGATATAAGCATGCAAATGCAAACCTAGGCATGAGAAGTAACTAGATGCTTAAAGATACCACTTAAAGGGAAATTAAATCTCCACTTGTAGGAAATTAAATCTAGTTACCTAACATGGGAAGGGGAATTTGGGTCCACAGTATTCACTAACCCACTTGGCAATATCCTTGTCCATCATGATGCACCTCATAAAATGCACCCATACTTTGTCAAGTCTCCAAATTCCCTAAAGTCCATCGGACTTCTCACTTCCCTTTCGGGATCCAAACCTTCTTGGTGCTCTTCATGTTGGAGATGATCTCCTTTGGCACCCAAAAGCGTTTGACCCCATTGTTGACTTGCTTGTTCACCTTGATGGCCACCACCTTGTCATTTTTCTTCTTCTTCAAGAGATAAGGTGTGGAAGCCTTCTTGTCCACCTTGTGGGTGTAGGTGTTCAAGAGCTTGCTTGTTTGCTTTTTCTCTTTCTTCTTTGCTCCTCCCCCATTCTTCACCTTGCACTCATAGGACTTGTGGCCTTCCTTATGGTACACGTAGCAAACCATGGTTTGTCCTTCATCAAGCTTCTTCACTCCCTTGACGTTGTTATCTTGATGAAGTTGGGCTTACTTTGTCTTGCCTTTCACTTGAGTCAAGTCCTTGGTGAGGCAAGCCACTTCTTGCTTGAGTTGCTCATTCTCCTTTGCAACCTCTTGTGTGCATGTATCTACAACAACTTTCTCAACACAAACTTGATTGCACAAGGGTGAGTCTAAACATAAATCATTGCAAGAAGTAGAGGCATCCTTTTTAGGCATGTTAAAGATAGAACTTTTCTTTTTAGGTGCCTTAGTGGGGGTAGAACCAAGAGCTTCAAGATTAGCAACTTTATTAGCTAGCTCATCATAATGTTTGCACATGGTTTCCATTTTAGCAAGCAAACTTTTTATAAGCATCTTGTGATCTAGCTAATTTTTCTTTTAATTTTTCATTTTTCTTTACAAGTTGCTCATCATTGATTGTGCAAGTGTTGTTGTTGCACTAGCCTCAAGTTGCTCAATTTTAGTAGATAGTTCAATATTGAGATTAGCAAATGTCTCATATTGTTCAAGCAAAGTTTTATATACTTCTTGTGAACTATCTAGCTTTTCTTTTAATTTTTCAAGCCTTTTTTGTTGACTAGTGCAAACTTTAGCATAATTAAGATTTTTTGCAAAATTTCATCATAAGAAGGTATTTCATCATCACTATCACTCTCACTAGAGGATGAGCTTTCATTACCTTGTGCCATAAGGCACACACGAGAAGAGCTTGATGATGAGTGCTTGCAGCCTCACCTCTTGTGATGGTTTTCTTCTTCACTTGAAGAATCATCCCATGACCTTATTGATGTGAGGGCTTGGTTCTTGCACGCCTTCTTATTTGTCTTGGGTGTGGGCTTGTTTGGACAAACTTCCACAAAGTGCCCTAATTCGCCGTATCCATAGCATCCTCTTTTTCTTTGCTCATTTCTTTGATTGGTAAAGATGATATCTTGAATTTGGATGGGCACACCCTTGACATTGAGCCTTTTGGATCATCTTCTCTAGCTTGTTGATTAGTTTGATTGATTCTTCATCAAGGTCGGAGGTGGAGGAGGAAGATTGATCATCATCACTTGAATCTTCATCATCATCCACTTCTTCATCATCTTTACTTGAGGAGCTTGAGCTTGAGCTTGTGTCGGCATGAAATTTCATCCCATGCCGAGGCACACAAGCAAGACAGAAGGGTCCGCTCGATGGAGCTAGAGATCTGCTAGCTTCAACACAGGGATTATCGATCCTACGCACTCCTCCCGAGACATGCCTGTCAATTTGACCCTGCAATTGACAAGGAGAGAAAACTAATTAGTAATTTAAGGCGAAACATGCCGGTGTTACCAGATAGTCCCGAATGTGTGGATCTGAGAGCCAATGTGGAAGGAGATCGACTAAATAGCCAATTCCAGCATACTCATAAGAATAAATCAATTAAATCTCATGTAGTTATGGAAGAAAATCGGTTATCATTCAGGATGAATATCGTTATTTAGACAAATATTCGTCCATGGCAATAGGATGTCAACACTAATCAGTTTATGCTAAGCCAATGACTGCAAGTAACCAAATCCCTTTTTTATATGAAAATTCAGCCCATCATCATTTAACCATTTAATAGAGATAAATCTATGAACATATTAGATCTCATCTATCGCTATGACCAGTGGGGCACGAGGCAGAATCATGCAGGCCGTAGAAACAGCAATAAATTCGATGACCCTAACTTATTACTAATATCAGTGGGGCATGAGGCAGAATCATGTAGGCCGTAATACAATAATAAGATCATGGGGCTAACACATCTTTCAACCAATCTTTACTTCAACGGTCTCATGACATGAACTGCATATGTGAAAACACTCGATATCGGCTAAAACAGCCGATTCAGGCATAGCGCACAATTAAGGTCATGCCCTATCAGGAACAGATCTACTAAATAACGATCCACACTCCACGGTGCTAACAGTGGGGTGTGAGGCAGAATCACATAGGCCATGATAACAGGCCATGGAACGGTTTTCGTTAGCCAATAGATCTATTCAAGACTAGACATGACTTAACCGCACACTATGCATGATCAAGATTGATATAAAACAGTCGATAAAAACATAACTCATCATTTAAGGTGCAGATTAGATCAGTTTAGATTAATAAACGATGGTTTAAACAGGATATAAGGCCGATCTATATCAATCCAAATCGGGCGAAGTGATATTGTTGTAATTAAATAAATAATGAAAACAATAAGCAATATCGGTAACTTAATGAATATATCCGAAGGATGCCACCCTTATATAGAGCCGATAACTTGACCTTAATCTAGTTCGAGCAGTGGAGGTCGACCGGATCGATGCAGCCTTACTTAAACTAAACAAGAGTCGATAACTAGCTTATACCTGAGTCGCAGTGGAGGTCGACTAGATTGATGAAGCCGTATGAACAGAAGTATAAGCCATGATGGTACTTACAGACAAGCCAGAGGTCGGCCAGCCCAATGTAGCCTTGCTCGCTAAAGAACTCATCGAGATCTACTCTACTCCTACTCCTAAGGGGTGGCCGGAGCTGAAAAAGTAAGTAACTTGTATTTAATTGATTGTGTCCTCTTACAATAGCCGGGGTCCAATATTTATACCCGGAGCCTAAACATGAATCCTACTCGATCACGACTCATTACAATATTTGGCATAGAAGAAAACATTCCTAATTTAAGATAACTTGGACCCTAATCTTTCTCTTTTTGTAGAGTTCGATATGTAGTTTTCTAGCACCAACCGTAGCTCACCATCATTATCTAATGACGTCATCCAAAGAGATCCGATTCTAGAGCTGTATCTAAATCAGCTGATATCGATCCTTATGCAATCGATTCCTTGATTGGCATAATCTTGGAAGCCTTCGAATTCCCGCGTTCTTCTCCCAAATTTTGGTGTAAACACATGCCCCCCAATTTTGGGATAAAAGTGATTTTATTCCAAAATTCCTATTTATCCATTTACCACACCACAACCGTTCTATTCCAAGATATACGCATGATTCCTGACTTCCCGGCTCGAGTTTTACATAATATCCCAATAGTACCTCTTCCAACTCACTCGGCCTATTTTCTTTTCCCATTTTCCTTGAGCAAATCTTAATATCCAACATCGTCATCGCCAAGGCCTCAAACCCTAGCAAATCCTCTATCTTATCAAGCCGTTATTCAAGCGTTCTTCATCAGATTCAAATCTACTTTGGCTTTAATGGTGACCAGCAACCATGTCCCTAAGGTATGCCTTCCAAGTTTCCCATTCTCCAAGTACCAGTCGCTACCCTGTATTTCTTTTTTCCTTAAATTTATTTCATCCGATTTCTAGGAAATGAGGAACAAAATCTTGATTCCATCAGCTGTTGCTTCCAATGTTTATTTTCTCGGGCCTCTGGGTGATCCTGATCCATCCGATTTCATCCATCAAAAAACCAACCAAATCCTCTTCAAACAGTCTATAGTGGATTTGTCCTCTTGGAAAACCAAAACTCTCTTCAGAAATTGGCCCAAAATGCCTAAGGGATGGAGAAATTGGTTCCGTAGGGTGTCTGAGAAAAAGGGTGGAGATTGGGAGCTTTATGATTTGAATTGATGATTAACACTCTCATTGTCTGGGATGGAGAGGAATGATTCACTCTTGATTTCTGCATCTTATTTCTGGTCCAATGACCTTAATGCCTTTGTATTTGGTCATGGTCCAATGACCATCACTCTGGCCGATGTTTACATGTTGACCGGCCTTAGAATTACTGGATCAATGCAGCCTTATGAGTACTTGAGTGCTGGATCCAAGAAATTAGCTAAGATATCAGACTGCACAAGATGGGCTAGTTATATTCTAAACCATATTGGAGACAAATCAAATGTTAGTGAAAGGGAATATGTAGCCTTTCTGAACATGTGGCTTGAGAGATTAATCTTCTGTGGGTCATCTTGTGGCCCGACTTACAATCATAAACTCATGGCTAAGCATCTAGCAGTAGGCAAGGACATCCCTCTTAGAAAGTATCTATTAGGAGCTGCTTATCATCTGATGTACCAGGTAGCTGCCCAATTACTAAAGAATGAACCAGTGCATGCTATCAGTGGCCCTTGGTGGTTGATACAACTATGGCTTAACCTATACATGCACAAGATTGTAAAGCTTGATCTCAAAAACTTGAGTTTTCCTTCCTCCAACTTTGATGAAGAATATAGAGGCGAAGAAGGAAGAACCGTCAGTGTACAAGCTATGGTGAGGCTGCATCGGCCATAACAATCAATATTGACATTGGCCATCTCTTTAAAAAGTTTTATAGAGGATTTGATGCAGACATCCTAATTTGGCTACCATACGATGAGGATGAAAACAATGAATTGATCTTCCCATTCAAATTTCGATTTGAATTAGGCTACTCGGATAAGACAGCGGCTGCAATCTTTAATTTCTTTATCAAGCCCTATGTCCTTCTAGCCAAATTTTGTCATGGTTGTGGCAAAATGGCCATAGGTTCCTTCCTCCTAGGCAACCTTCCAACCTATGAATTCTACAACCCCTCTTTTGTAGCTCATCTGTTTAGTTTTGGTCAATTGCCTCCTCAACTTTTCTTCAAGGATATACTGAGGCCAAGAGAGGATATTAGTGAAGTACTGGAAGTCTCTAGAGTTTTCCAACTGGGTCAGATCTTCCTTCCCTTTGCTTGCATGACTGGATCAGAGTTAGCTTCTCTTCCACTCTCTTTGACTCTTGGTGGCAAGAATGGCACACTCATCTTTTCTGTGGGTTGGTTCACCCTTTGTGTATAGCTCTGGATGGAGAATTTGCTTCTAACAGAGACGTAACTTGCCATTTCTTTTCAAGAAAACTGCTCGACGAATTCCTCTACCAACTATTCTAATCGACCTCTTCAAGATGCTGAATTTGATCCTCCAAGCTTGGATAGGAAGGGGCATCCTATAGATTACCAGCCACCATGCCCAGTTTCAAGAATGGGATCGGTTGCGCCTTCACTGAAGAAAATGATGAAAAAGTCATGCTGCCTACACTATTGTAACATATCATTCTTCAAAGTGCAAGGCAGCTCAAGGGACAACCCATAAAACCACTACTGGGAAGAGGCTCCGTAGAACGAGACCATCAGCTACTCAGGTAAACAATTCATTGTCTTCCCAAAATGATATTCAATTGCTGACCCCCTTCCTTCATAGTTATCAACCATTGCATCCCAATCGGTTCTGGGTGTGGAGCTATTGTCCCAGGCATTCGGTTTGGCATCAACTAGACCCTCATCAACTGAACCCCAAGAAGAGCTGATTTTGGTTGAAACAACAGATGCTTCAAAAATGGCACAAGACGTGAGTCCTCCCATCTCATCCTTGATGCTACCGAAGCATTTCCTCAAAAATTCCTTATTCAACTTTTATTCATCATCTGATTTCTTACCATGCTAGGTACTTCTTGAGGAAGCACCGATGCAAGAGCAGGAATCTAAGAGTCCCCTTATTGAAAATGATCCTACCATCGCTGATGTTTAAATTGTCAACTCCCCAATCCCGCACACAACTGATGGTAGGAAAGTCATGTGCTCAATTTATTTCTTTGCAATAAATATGAACTAAAATTCTTTCTGATGTTTGTAGGTGTCAATGTTGAGAGTCCAGAGCAAATTCAACCAGATATTACTAGTGCATCATCAGCTATTCCTCCTCTTCAGACAGAAGCTACTACAAAAAAAGGTATTGTACCTTTTTCATCATTCATTTTGTTATAAACTGATTCAAACCTCCTAACCAAGATTTCTTTATACATAGGCACTTGATCTTCTAGCCCTAAGCTACTCTTTCAATCTTGAGGAGTATCTTGATGAAGATGAAATTAGCTCGTCAGCCACCTCCTCTAAGGAAGCTTTGTCAGAAGAGATCAGAAATCGGCTAAGAGACATATTGTCAATGTTTGAGAAGAATATAGCCGATTTGGTCCAAGACACTGATTCAATGAGGAGAGTCTTCTTGTCTATTAAGGGTAACCCATCCCCAGTTCTTTCCAGAGTCTTGTCACCTTTATCTACTTTTGAAGATTAGGCCCTGAAGGTGAAAAGGGTTTAGAGCAATCTGTCCAACCATGAAACTTTATTGGCCAAGGAGAACTCCAATAGGCAAGAGGCCAAAGAGCTGACATAATTGATTAATCATTTGAAGAACTCCTCCCTCAGTATCGACCTAGAATTGTCTCAACTGAGGCCAGGCATGCAGAACTTGAGAAGGAGTTAGAAAACATGAAGGCTGTCATTGACCATCATAAGACCATCCTGGCTCAAATACCCAATGCCATTCAACAAAAGAAACAGGAACTACTGGCCAAAGTTAGAGAAGGCAGAGCCATCCGAAGTAGCCTCAAGAGCATTTTTGGATCAGCCAAAGAAGATAAGCAACAAATCGCAGATGTTGACGCTATCCGGCTAGAAGTGTTGAAAGCAATCCAGGATGTTCTAGACTTGTAGTTCATGTATCATATATCTTGTGTAGAATCAATGGTAACCATACTGTTTATCGCCTAATTGTATTTCCTACTCAAGGCTAAAGAGACGATTTGAAAATAGCCAATTCCAGACTTCCAACCTTAATCCAATTAAGTCTGAAAACACGGCCTTTATTATTATTAAAACCCCTCGATCTTCCATCCTTAGTCACCCGGCGTTGTATTCTCTTTAGTATTAGTGGGGTGGTGCTTCGCCTTCTATTAATTGCGGTTGCCTTTTGCACGTCTCGAGGCGTCCACCTCTCTGCTCCATGGCCTCAAATACCAGCCGAGGGTTTTGGCCTTGAACCCATCTACACTTGCAACCACTCCTATTCCTTTGCACTTCTCCACCCTCGCAAACTTTGTAGCATCCTTTTCCCCTTCTTGTAGATTCAATGGCTGGCGAGGATAGCCAAGGCAAGCGTGCAGTGGGGGAGATTCTAGAGGAAAACATGCCAGCGAGCCAACATCTTTGACGCATGAGGTGAGATCGACATCTTCTGTTTGTGATGATGAACTATTCTGATTTGTCTATAAATTCATTTTGAACGACAGTCTTCATCCTCTTCCTAGGGCCGGCGAGCCCTCTAACACTGCATCTTCTACGTTGGCCTCATTGTCGGATTCTTCCAACTCCTACAATGGCGACGACGCCCGGTGTTTTCTCCGAGAGTGGAGGGCAGCTCAGAACCGCTATTCTGAGGCAACTCGAGAAAATGGCTAGCTCAAGATCTGCCTCAGGGTCTCTTAGGCTACTCTTCATGCGGCTGAGGAGGAGGCCAGTGTCGTTCAAGCATGGCTAGCCAAGTCTAACGCCGCGGTGGTGGGTAAGACGAATTTCAGAAAAGCCTCTATTCTGATTTCCATTGTCTTTGTCTTGATAGTTTTTCTATTTTCTATGATCATTAGCCCTGATAGTGTAGTTGGAGTCCCTCCAACTAGCGATGAATGTGGCCGTGGATGCCGTTAATGCTAGGGACTCCCTCATCAATGCTCACCTCCATGACATTCCGGCCCGTATTCAGGAGATTGCCCTTCACGGCATTCACCATGGCGCGTTGGTGGCACTGACCGTGGCGCAAGTCCAGACCGGGTATGAGCTCCATGCCATGGAGACTGGTTTCCCAATGAGTGATGGCCCCAAGGAGCATGAGGATCTGCTCAAAGAGTTTGTTGTCGTGGCCAAGGCCATTGTGGACATCACATCTGCTCAGGATGTGGTGAACAAGTTCTTTGATTAGTTTGTGCTTAGGGCGACTTAATGAACAAAGTCTCTTGCTCTTTCCAAGAATGTGTCTCATTGCAATGCTCTTGTATATGTCATGACTGTAACACCCTAGGTGTTTGGCTTCCACATTTGCACTTGCATTTCATAAACATGAGCATCATTCATCCATTCATGAGCTTAGATTGTATGAAACATGTTTTTGAAACATTGCAACATATTGCTATATTCCATGTGGGTATGTTTTAGGAAATGAATAGTGTGCAACACTCAAGTGCAACATGTGCAATTCACTTTTGAAACATGTCACATACTTTAGTGAAACATGGATAGTTAGTACTATGCCACAAACTCATGAAACATATGAAACATGGCTTTGAAACAAAAGTAACAAGTCACTTGTTTTCCCCTGTTTCAATACATGTGATGCTTGACTTTTGTGTGATCAATGTGTGGTGTGGCTAATTATCCTCTTAAACAACTTAGCTACACTTAGAATGTCATTAGGAACAATGTTCATGTTGACAATATTGCCTAATTATGCTTTCAAGTAATGGTTTGACTAGTGTTGACCCCTAGAGCTCTTTTATTTGACTATTTAAAAAGTATAGCTTATAGTGTTTGCATGTCTGAGCAACCTAAATCAAAGTTGTAGAAAATTTTATAAGGAACAAAAGTTATTTTATGACCATCTCATGAAAATGTGCAGAACATGCTCAAAAAGGGCCCACAAGTCACTTTTGAGGTCTATTTGGAAACTCAGAAAAATTCTAAGTCAAAAACCAGATTTCAGTTTCATTGGCTCGACTTGGTGAAGAGTTTACTCATGATTCTTGGAGAATTAGGTATTGGTCTTTTAATAGAAGTTGAAGATGGTATAAAGGGCTACAACTTTCATTTACACTGTTTTCACTAATGATCAACGGATTAGTAGTTTTAACGCGATGAAAGTGCGCTCCTAGGCTCGGTTGGCTTCACTGAATCGCAACTATAGTAGCCCGGCCGTTTCAGAACTTCACCGCCGTGTGGCACCATGCTTCGCCGCTGGCTTGACTGGCCAGGCCACGTCGGGCTACCATGCGCCAAATGAAGCTTCAGCATCCGCCCGTGAGCCCCCTAGCGCCTCATTCCATTTTCTGCTCCTCCTTCTCTTCCTGCAGCAGTCGCAATAGCCACCGCCATCGCCATTGCTCCGCCACGCTCGCACCAGCTCGACGATGCACCACAGCCAGCACCGTCCCACCTAGAGCTCCGCTAGCACCCCATGAACCTCTTCGACATTCTAGCTGAGCCAGTTTTGAGGTCTATTTTGAAACTCAGAAAAATTCTAAGTCAAAAACCAGATTTCAGTTTCATTGGCTCCACTTGGTGATGAGTTTACTCATGATTCTTGGAGAATTGGGTCTTGGTATTTTAATAGAAGTTGAAGATGGTATAAAGGGCTACAACTTTCATTTACACTGTTTTCGCTAATGATCAACGGATTAGTAGTTTCAACACGATGAAAGTGCGCTGTCAGGCTCGGTTGGCTTCACTGAATCGCAGCTATAGTAACCCGGCCATTTCAGAACTTCACCACCGCATGGTGCCGCGCATCATCGCCGGCCTAACTGGCCAGGCCACGACAGGCTACCGTGCGCCAAATGGAAGCCCCCGTGTCCGCCCATGAGCCCCCAGCACCTCATTCCATTTTCTGCTCCTCCTTCTCTTCCCGCAGCAGCCTCAACAGCCACCGCCGTCGCCATTGCTCCGCCATGCTCGCACCAGCTCAACGCTGCACCATAACTAGTACTGTCCCACCTAGAGCTCTGCTAGCACCCCCACGAACCTCATCGATGTTCTACTAAGCCAGCCGAGCCCTAGGTAAGCGACATTGCCGACTCCGCGCACCGCCGCGCCATGGTCGTCGCCCGCTTTTCAGTGACCTCACGCGGCCATGCTCGACCGTTTCACCACAGCCAGTAGAGGTAGTGTAGGGAGGTCTGCCTTGGTCCCTGGAAGCTGATGAGCACCTTGTTCGGGCACCTAGCGCTGGGGTTCACTGGAGCACCGCCGTGCGCCATGGCCGAGACGCCGTGCGCCATGGCCGATGTACTTAGAGGCTGGTAGAGTTTAGGGTTAGGATGTCAATCGGTGCGAAAGGTCATGGTGAACACGGAGGTACCCTCCTCGTCGTTAGGGACGTCGTCATTGGCGAGCTCCGCCGGTTTCGCGCCATCCTGAGCCACCTCCCCTGTTTTGGTGCCGATGACATGTGGGCCCTACTGACCAATGGGTCCTGCCTGTCATTGACTTAAAATTAGAAGGATAGTTCATTTGTTCAGATTTGAGTGTTGTTTTGTAAAATTTGTATATCAAGTTTTGTAGATCCAAATTTGGTGGTTCCAATTTTGTTAGGATCATGGTGAAGTGTAGTATTTAGAAAAAATATAACATGAACACTTGTAATAGAATTTCTAGAAGAATTAAATTGAAACTTGAAATGTGTTTTTAAATGAATGCAGACTTTTTTAATTTATATCTTGAGTTCCTGTGCTCCAAAAATTATGAAATTTTGATGGTCAGCTCTTCTTGATAAGTAGAAGCTCTGGTAAAAATTTGAGAGTTAGTGCATGTATAGTTTTTGAGTTATAGATTTTCCTTTTATCATTAGATGATCCTTGTGTGAATTTTTCTAAATTATCTATGAATCCAATGCTCATGAAATTTATTGGAGGTTGTCCTAGTACCTTAAGGATGCTAAGAAAAATATAAAATCTATTGCTTGACACTTTTCACTTGGGTTTCCTATTTATGTTATTTTAAGCCTTTATGCCTTGTCATTTTTGTGTAGGATGTTATACTTGTTCAAATGATGCAAAATTTTTACAGTAGCCTACTTGGAGCATGTAGTACCTATTGTAATTTGTGTAAATTAAATGGTACAGTTTTCATATATGTTTATCATTCCTCTTAAATCATTAAATAAATTAAGAAAGGCATTAAAAGAAATGAATTGGTGGTGAACACTTTACTTTCTGGTGTTCTTGTGATATGTGTGATAAGTGAGTAAAGTTGGTTTTGTCTATTTATATGTTTACAACATAAGTTAATAATTATTCCCTTGCATTATATCTTTCTGGACAGTTCTGGGAACTTTGCAAAGTTCACTATGATAATTTGATTTTCTGGGAAAGTGGTGAATACAAAAGTTGTAGATAACTTATGTATCTAGCTCATGTTAACATTTGGTGGTATTTGGCCTAGTAGTTTAGGAGTTACAGTCATTCAAAATTGAATCACAGTTTTGCTTGCTCTCTGTCTTGTTTGGACCTGATTATGTGATTATGTAAATTCGACCTGGTAAAGGTTGGAATCAAGCCTTGAGGTCTGAAAATGAATTGTTGGCAATTTCATAAGCTTTCCAAATTGTCTTGTTGCCTGTCATTTTGATTTCAAGAGCTCCGGTTATGATCAGTTTATTGTACCACTGTATAGCTCCTATTTTGCTGAAATACGAATGTTTGTGTGTATGCTTTGTTGCAATGTTCTTGTGGATTGTTTAGGTGGTAGCCTAACTTGAGAACATGCTTAGGTGTAGGTGCTAGGTCCTTAACTGAAGATGAGCAATTATACATTAGGTTGTATAAACTTGGTAAGTTAAAGTGATTTGAATAGAGCTTAAGTCGGAAAATGCGGACTGCAGTAAGCATGTGCATTCCCCGAGCATTCCTAACTTTATTCATGTGCATCCATGATATTTATCTTGCGCATATATGCAATAGGTGTGCTAGAGGGAGTGACGCTTCTAGAGTTCGAGGGAGCGAGCCTGGAGGAGGATCCCGAGGTTCAGGCAATCGACGAAGCAACTGCCGAGGAGGAGTTGCCCGAGTGCCCTGACCACCATCCATCCTCTTTCCTAAAAGGCAAGACCCAGAGCATTCTAAGTCTCCCATGTTTTTACAAATATCTTGAGTATCTTTTATTGTTGATGATGCATTAAGTATAGGAATTAGTTGGAACCAATTGTTGCATTATATATCTATCCTTGTCCAGATATCGCACTTGAATCCTATTTAAGTTCAGGAACAGGTTAAATGCTTAGCCATGCTTAGTGCGGTAGAAGTCAGGTGATTTCCTATCACCTACGAGCTTTAGGATGAGGTGGATCACGGTTGGCTATATTTGCTATCATGGAAAAGAACTATGTTAATAATGAATGAAGACTGGGCGGAGTCTTGTGTAGGGTTGGACATATTGACTCCGTCTGTGTCGTTTAAGGACCGATACGCTGTACGTCCTCATGTCATGTTGAACGTAGCCTAACACTTAGCTGGCTGGATAAGTCATTCCGACCACGAAGCCTAGTAGATCGACTCAGGCTAGGAATGCGAGCAGTGGTGCGCATTCTGAAGGTAGTAAGGATATGCGGAGAGCCATTGGCGTAAGCCCAAGGCGGGTTAGAGTCCCGATCATCCTTGGCAGAGTGGTTCACTGAGAATGCCGGTCTGTTCAGACTCACGATTCCTGAATTGTGCCAAAGGTGACTTGATTGCGACCCTGATGGGGGAAGCAGGGTTTGTGTTTAGGATACCCTTCCAGCTGGATAGGAATCGATTCAAATCGTCGTCTCTCCCGAATAGTGAGAACTTGACTGAGCAGCGGCAACGTAGATTCAATTAATTTAACGATATGGTTAAATGGATGATGATGATAATGTTGCCACGATTTATACCTGCTATGGTTAATAATGTTTGCATCTTAATCAAATGATTGCTTAGTATAGGTGCTAATATAGATGACAGGTTAATGGCTAAAAGTCAATGCTAGCTCAGGTTAAGAGTTGATCATTATTACTTACGCTTTCCCGCTAAAAGAAAGTGTCAGCCAGATCCACTAAATTAAGCTATGCATGATCCTTGGTGTCATTTGTTTTGGTTTCCGACGGGTAAGTCTAGCTGGGAACATTCTCATACTCAGGGTTTATTCCCTCTTGTTGCAGATGACCTTCTTTATCAGGGCTTCTATAAGTATTGTTTCCACCCGGCAGGTGACGAAGACTAGATCACAGGCATGATCTCTATTTATCTTATCCAAATGCTTTTGTGGGATGTGATCAGCAAGCTATACTTGTATTTGAACTCGTGTGTTTGAGTTAAACTATTTGCTTCCGCTACTTTACAAGACTTGGTTTGTAATAACTATGACTCTGATGTGTTGTAATCTATCTACAAACTGTTTGTGAAATGATGTAACGTGTGATATGTTATGTTGAAATACTATGATCTTGGTTGTATGCAAGTTGGTTTGAAATCCTTCATGGTTTCAGTTGACTACCAGGTTTATATGGGCTCAAGTGCGAGAATTTGATTGTTTCGTCGATTGTTTTTGTACTTGTGCTCTTATAAATTGGTCAGTTCTGTTACAGCTATCTTTGTTTTTGTTTTTGCTCTATAGGCGATACGTATCGTATCGGCTTTCACTTCTTCAAAGATTTTCATTTTTTTGAACTAGAGGTGATACCTTTCTGGTACCAGCTATTAGAGCCGATGACTAAACGAATCGGCTATCAAGCGTTGATCAAATGCTAGGATAATATCCCTTCAAATATTTTTCATCGATCGCTATTGATAGGCTGTACCAGAATTATTTAGACCAACGGTTAAACGATCGATCAATCCAAGCCAAGCATCTCATTAAGCGAAACAAAACTTCCTTTAATAGATCTGTTAACTCTAGATTGCACTTATGATTTGACTTAGCGTTCACATACCTCGGCCTAAGCCTATCTCCAGGACCAATGCTTACTCCCCTTAATCCAACGGCCGACGCGAAGCCATAATTATTTATCAAAACAAACTCTTAGAGCAGATTGTTTGGATCAGTTGTTAGCCTTCATTACTGATCTTAATGAAGTCTCCTTCCCATAACTTGCTAGAAAAGCATTCGAAGTCTCCTAGTTCCCAAAAGACTGGATCGGCTGTTGCGATACTCATAGACTCATCAGCGTGAACCAGCTCGACATCATCTTCATGCCATTGAATCAAACACTAATGCATGGTCGATGGTACATAATAGTTTGCATGAATCCAATCATGACCAAGAAGTAAACTGTATGACCCCTTTTCATCGATGACGAAGAACGTGGTAAGCAGAGTCTTACTCCCAATTGTTAGTTCGACGTTCATTGCCCCCCGGATCTTAGACGCATTACCCCAAAAGTCCTTAAGCATCATGTCGGTCTCAATCAGATCTCCTGGTCCCTTGCCAAGTTTATGAAAAGTGGTGTAAGGCATGAGATTGACAGAAGCACCTTCGTCCACCAACATTTTGTTCATCAGCTTCCCATCAACAAAACCTTTCACATATAAAGCCTTTAAGTACCGATGCTTGACTGGTTTATCAAATATAGCCTATTGTATAACTGTCAACTTTGCAACTATTTCCACATACTCTGATTCATCAATATCTGAGTAAACTTGTTGATTTGCTGGAACTCTAAACTCTAATGGCAATAGAAAAGCCATTTGAATATTAGCCGATGGTTGTCTTCTATCGGCTGTTTGCTTAGCACGCCATACTTGGGGTTTACCAGATGCTTGAGCCTGTTCCAACTCTATTCCTTAGGTGTTGCACCCTTCTCTTCTGGCTTCTTATCAAACCTCTTGGACACCATTGGCCTTCCTACCAAACATATTTTCTTCATTACTTTCTTCTTCATAATCTGCCCAGTTTTGATCAACAACTCTTTTTCTAAGCCAATTATGAACACTTCCATTTTTTAAGCGTCGATCCATGTTATTATGATGATATGCATCTTGAGCATGGATAGACCAGCGATTGGCTTGAGATTGGCTAAACTCCCAATATTGATCGCTGCACTCTGGATAGTTATTCCTAGTAGGCAACTTCAAACCTTCGTTCCAACAATGTCTAAAGAAAGGACAATTCCAATGTGATTCAGGTTGCTTTCTTTTATACCTCTCTTTTTCCTATTGACGCTGGTATTCTTGCTCTTCTAACCAACACTGATAATCATTTTTCTTCTACCACTGCCATTTATTCAATAGAATTTGAGATGTAACCCATGGCTTTGTCACCCCACCTTTTGACATTTCTCCCTACTCATATCGGCTCTTTTGCTTGTCGTGATGTCTTCTAATTTCTCTATATTCATCGACCGATATTTGCATCTTAGGATTGACTGTTCCAGCTTCTCTTGATTTGGTTGATGTTAGGACCTTAGTCTTTCCTTTGAGCAGCCTAGCATCGATCATGTTTTGATCTCTTGGGAAAGGATTATCATCAACTTTCATTTTCTGAGGCGTATCAAATTTGAGTCTTCCTTGCTGAATAGCCCTTTGTATATGTTGCCGGAAAATTCTGCATTCATTAGTGGAATGAGAAGTAGCGTTATGGAACTTGCAGAACTTTTTATTCTTCAACTGATCAGGGGGCAACATAACATGATTATTGGGCAACTTGATCTGTCCCTTCTCAAGCAAGAAATCGAAGAGCTTGTCTAATTTTGTGACATCAAAGTCATAGCTCTCCTTGACTCCTCTTCTCTAAGGATTTGGCACCATTACTATCTTTTTACCCCAATTCCATTCAGCCGTAGCAACCTCTTATTTTTCATCTTCATAGCTGTCATTGACTGAATATGGATTATAAGCTTCAGCCATTGTGGTACTTTTCTGGAATCAGGTATCTCTGTGCATATTCTGGAACTGGCTATTGAGCGCTGCCACTCGTTGAGCCAATTGACCCAAGTTGTCAAATTCTTGTCCTAGCAGCTTTTCTTTTCATATTGGCAACATCCCTTGAATGGCCAAAGCAGCTAGCTAATCATTAGCCAAGTTTAATGAGAAGCATAAATTTCTAGTCTCTTAGAACCTCTGAAGAAACTCAGTGCCTGATTCATTAGTTTTCTGCCTTATAGTTATCAAATCAGTAATATTCTTTTCTCCAGTCCTAGTATAGAAATATGTATAAAATTTCTTCTCTAGGTTAGCCCAATTGGCAATGGAGTTGACTGGTAGTTATGAAAATGAAGTGAAGGTTGGCCCTAACAAGGACAGGGAGAAGAAATGAACTCGATAGGCCTCTTCAACGGATGCCTCGCCTAATTGTGTAAGATACCGACTGACATGTTCTATTGTGCTTGTGCTATCTTGGCCAGTGAACTTGGCAAACTCTAGGAGCCTATAATTTGTAGGAAGAGCGACCAAATCATACCATTCTGGATATGGGCGTTTGTACGAGAACGTTGGTCCTTTTGGCTTTAGACTGAACTAATTCTTCATCATCTCGGTCACCTTTTGCAACAACTCATCAGTATGTGAATTTGGATTTCTCTGCACTTGCTGACCCATCTGTGGATTGAAATCATGTGTGCCTTGATACCTTGGATTCGGAATCATGTGAAGGATGTTATAATATGTGCCATAATGATACCCCTGTGGAATCTCTATCTGTTGGGTCCTTTGCTGGTTTGCTGCTTGAAGTCTCTGATTGTAGACATGAGGATCTATATCTCTACGGATCCTTTAAATTGATGGTGCTATTTTTTGAGCCAACAACGGTATGTGGCCTGATGTGCCAAAATTAATCAACTGGTTCTAACCTTGCCCCACCGGCTATCGCACATGCTGCACTGACGATCCAGGATTATATTGTATCTGATTCGAAGTAGTACCTTGAGCTTGCTCAGATGAACTCTAAACTACCTGGACATCATCATTACTAGTTGGTGCTGCTTCTTGATGGCTGGTATTGGTTTGATTAGTCCCTTGAGTCAACAGATGTGGAATGTTGTAATAAGTCGGTCCAACCTAATCAACTGGAAACCCATAAAACACCTCTTTCATGGTGTTATGGAATGTGTTCAAGAAAACTTCATTATAGTTTGATATGGCATCATGAACAGATTTGTTTATAGCTTCCATGAAGAAACGCATATCTTTAGTTTCATCTACATCCGTCTACCCATGCAACAGAACTCTTAGTAGTGGATGTGTTTTGGTGTAGGACAACAAACACTTGTTCTAAAATTCTTTTATAGCTTTGTTGATGACATCTTTATCTCCATCAGGTAAGTCTTGGTAAGGTACCATAAGGATGTTGTTGTTGTTGTGAGCCGCCATAACGATTGTGGTGTCCCATCGAGCGTGCCAGAACATGTGTCGGCACAAAATTTCGTCTTGTGCCGAGACACATGAGCAAGCCGGAAGGGTCCACTCGATGGAGTTGAAGATCTACCTAGCTTCAACGTAGGGATTATTAATCCTACGCACTCCACCCGAGACGTGCCAATCAATTTGACCCTGCAATTGATAAGGAGAGAAAGCTAATCAGTAATTTAAGGTGGAATATGCCGGTGTTTCTAGACAGTCCTGAATATGTGGCTCTGAGAGCCAATGTGGAAGGAGATCGACTAAATAGCCGATTCCAGCATACTCATAAGAATAAATCAGTTAAAGCTCATGGAGTTATGGAAGAGAAATCGGTTATCATTCAAGATGAATATCGTTATTTAGACAAATATTAGTCAATGGCAATAGGATGTCAACACTAATCAGTTTATGCTAAATCAATGACTACAAGTAACCGAATCCCTTTTTTATATGAAAATTCAGCCCATCATCATTTAACTATTTAATAGAGATAAATCTATGAAATATTAGATCTTATCTATCGCTATGACCAGTGGGGCATGAGGCAGAATCATACAGGCCATAGACACAACAATAAATTTGACGATCCTAACTTATTACTAATATCAGTGGGGCATGAGGCAGAATCATGCAGGCCGTAATACAATAATAAGATCATGGGGCTAACACATCTTTCAACATATCTTTACTTCAACGGTCTCGTGACATGAACTGCATATATGAAAACACTCAATATCGGCTAAAATAGCTGATTCAGGCATAGCACATAATTAAGGTCATGCCCTATCAGGAACAGATCTACCAAATAATGATCCCCACTCCACGGTGCTAATAGTGGGGTGTGAGGCAGAATCACACAGGCCATGATAACAGGCCATGGAACAGTTTTCATTAGCCAATAGATCTATTCAAGACCAGACATGCCTTAACCGCACACTATGCACGATCAAGATTGACATAAAATAGTTGATAAAAATATAACTCATCGTTTAAGGTGCAGATTAGATCAGTTTAGATTAATAAACGATGGTTTAAATAGGATATAAGGCCGATCTAGATCAATCCCAATCGAGCGAAGTGATATTATTGTAATTAAATAAATAATGAAAACAGTAAGCAATATCAGTAACTTAATGAATCTATCCAAAGGACGCCACCCTTAGATAGAGCCGATAACTTGACCTTAATCTAGTTCAAGCAGTGGCGGTCGACCGGATTGATGCAGCCTTACTTGAACTAAACAAGAGTCGATAACTAGCTTATACCAGAGTCACAGTGGAGGTCAACCAGATTGATGCAGCCGTACGAACAGAAGTATAAGCCATGACGGTACTTACAGATAAGCCGGAGGTCAGCCGGACCGATATAGCCCTGCTCGCTGAAGAATTCACCGAGATCTACTCTACTCCTACTCCTAAGGGGTGGCCAGAGCTGAAAAAGTAAGTAACTTGTATTTGATTAATTGTGTCCTCTTACAATAGCCGGGGTCCAATATTTATACCTGGAGCCTAAACATGAATCCTACTCGAGCATGACTCATTACAATCTTCGGCATAGAAGAAAACATTCTTAATTTAAGATAACTTGGACCCTAATCTTTCCCTTTTTGTAGAGTCCGATATGTAGTTTCCTGGCGCCAACCGTAGCTCACTATCGTTATCTGCTGACGTCATCTAAAGAGATCCGATTCCAGAGTCGTATTTGAATCAGTTGATATCAATCCTTATGCAATCGATTCCTTGATTGGCATAATCTTGGAAGCCTTCGAATTCCCGCATTCTTCTCCTAAATTTTGGTGTAAACAGCTTGTCTCAACTTGCTTGCCCTTCATCTTCTTTTTCTTGATACATGCAAGAGCTTTGCCTTTGCTTGATCAAGAGGCTTCTTCTTGACCCATCTTTCGTGACATTTCAAATGCCACTATCTTGTCAATGACAATGGCCGGGGTCATGGTGCTCAAGTCCTCCATGTTGTGAAAGATGGTGATGATGCTTGCATATTTCTTTTGTGGTAGCATAAAAGATGATCTTCCTCATGATGTCAGCATCATCTAGCTTTGTTAATCCTATTGAATTAAGCTCATTGATAATTAGATTCAAACGATAATACATATCATGAACAAGCTCATCATCATTCCTTTCAAAGGAATCATAATTTTGTTTAGCTAGACAATGTTTTTGATCATGGATATTAGATGTGCCATCATGGAGCTCTTGGAGTTTTAACCAAATTTCATGTGTCATATTTAAAGTGAACACTTGGTTAAACACATCCATGCTAAAAGATTCAAACAAGCAATTTTTAGCTCTAGCATTGAAATGAATTTCATTTTCTTCACTCTTTGTGGGTTTATCGGGATTTTTAATGGGTTTCATTCCGTCACAAGTGACTCTCCAAACACCCAAATCAACCGCCACAAGGTGGCAAGCCATTATAGCTTTATAATAGGGGAAGTTAGTGATGAGGACATGGCACCTTCGAATACGAACAATGATTATAAGGTGCGCTCGTTCCTACATTTGCATAGTGGCTTTGGTTATAATTCACTTGGTTCCACATGTACATGTCACTATTTGATTGTAGGTTCAAATGTGTTTCATAATGGAAGTTCATCAAAGTTGAACTTTTGGTTCGTCGGCAGCCCAATAGTGCCTCATTGGAAAGGCCATAACTCATCCATCCGGAGTGCGATCGAGGTCAATGAGCACTTGATGGAAAGCTTGTTTGATAAGCTTTCAAATAGATCTGGTTCCATCTCAATATCACGTCGGCAAGGCCTCCAAATCACCAATATATTCTGTCGCTATTTCTGGCGGGAGCTACACTGTTGTCATGGGCTTGTTATTCATCCTTGGGACCCTGGCCCAAGTGGAAGCACACCCCAAGGACTTGGAGAACCCACCAAGAAAGCCCTTGGACGTCCTCCTCCTTGGCCACCACCTTAGGAGGCCAGCAAGGACGTTCAAGCCAAGCCAGAGGCCCAGTCCAATCCGAGTTCGAGTCTGTCTCGGCCGTCAGAACCAGTCTGCAATAAAATGGACACCCAGGACGCATCCGGACTCCATTTTCGATGATCCACATATGGATGGAAAGATAATTTGATAAGGAAACCAATCCAAGTGGTTTCACGTCAAAATCTCTTCTGAATCAATGGGAATCGTCGAAACAAGTCAGTGTCCAGAATCTGTCAGGGTGCTGCGACACCTTCTTTTGGTCCGTTGGACAGTGTATCGTGTTTGGGCCCATTAGGGGGCATGTCCAGGGTAGACGACGACCCTAAGACCTTTATAATCATATGCCGCCGCTGTCATTAGGTTTTGGGTTTTGCTTAGATTATTCTGTCAAGAAACAGTTTCGCCGTTCTTTGGTTTGTGAGACCCCAACTAATGAGATTAATCTTTCATCTGTAATTTGGTTGTGTTCTTTCTTGTTCTTGCTTGTGTTCTTCGTTGCGCAGGCAGGGATTAGCCTTCTTGGCAAGGTCAACCTGGTCCGTGACTTGGTTGATAACCAGAGGAGCTGTGGTGCTAAGATTGCAGGGTTCGATCTTTCGATCTGAAGCCAAATCGGTGTGTCATTCTCCGCCACAACGATAGTTACCATCACCTGATGGAAGATCGGGATCCCCATCCCCATTAAGTGGTAATCAGAGCTAAGGTATACCGTCAGGTTCACTTGTTATTCCCTAGTTTGAGAGTTTCGCATTCGTCCTATAGTCCAGTGCCATACATTTGTTTCCTATCCTATAACCATCCGCGTCATAGCCTTTGCATGATTCAGTTTCAGAGTCCGCTTTGTTGAGTTTATGTCCTAGGTCAAAGTCTTGTTGCTGGTTTAGATTGTGTTCTTTTCTATTTTGTGTTGATCCCTCCACCCGCCGCTATTCCGTATCACCATCAGTTTGTATCTTGTGTCCACTAAAACCCTTATTCGAGCAGCTTCCTTAAAACAGTCATAACTTTTGCATCCGAACTCGAAACAGGAAAAATTTTATATCTATGGAGAACGCCAGAAAATTTTAGATCTATTTCATCCCAGCATGCCTGGGTTCACAAAAATTAGATTTGCGAAATTCGATTAGGAAAATTGAGTTTCTGGGCCCACAAGTTTTGGTATGCTTTTTAGAGCACAGTCCTAATTTTCTATAGGCCACATCTTTTATTCAATTGAGCTCAAATTTTTTGTAGTTTATTCTTGTGTGCTCCTTGTTGAGAAAAAATATCAAAAGAGCAAAAGCAAGAAAAAAAAGATTGGAACAAAAAAATAAAAGAAAAAAATAGTAAAAGAGAATAGAAGATATCGAAAAGGAGCACATAAGGAACACTCAATAGCTCTATTGTTTGTGGTACCTTTTGCTTTGTTCATATCCGTTGCTACCTTTCATACTTGTTTCCTTTCATCCTTGTTTCCTCTTTTGTTTATCACAACTGGTGATAGGAACACGTATAGGCCAGCAACTAGGACAAGTGCTCTGGACATTTATTCAATATTGCTGTCTGTCACTGACTTGTGTGCCACATATATATATTTGTTTTTTTTGTGCCTCCCAAGCTCCACATATATACTTCAGATCAGTACAGAAAAAAGGTCCTTGCAATCTCGGTACCACTACCTCATAGGTATCACAAACCAGCCGCTGGTTGTACCATCCACTGCTTGCATTGGTAAGAACTTTGTAAGAGCTTGGTAAGACGCTTCCACTTGCTGTCAAAAGTGACACCACTGCAACCACGTAGTCATTTGATAGGGATAATAATTTTTGTATTGTCTTTTGCTGTCTTCTAACAATGACAGGTTGTTCGTATCCACCGACTTATGATGGTATAGGTGCTGATGAGTACATGGAGTGGGAAATTGCCATCGACAACATATTTGCTACTCGCTTTATGTGTCCAAGGAGGAAGGTAAAAAATGCAGCTAGTGTTTTGCGACATTCTGCTTTATCTTGGTGGGAGTCTTTAGATCCTTCTGATAAGCCTCAAACTTGGAATGATATGAAACTTCTTATGCGAGAAACCTTTGTTAATCCACCTCCTGTTTTGACTTCATATGATGAGGTGCACCATTTAGAGGAAGAGTCTGTTGTTATTCCTCTTACTATGCCTAACCTTTTACAGGACAATGTAGAAAAGAGCAAGGATGACATGACATAAAATGAGAAGCTCATAGCCTCATGTGAAAATTCAGAACCATCAACTATTATCCCTGCTGAACATGAGAGCAAAGGTAATGTCCATGATGCTAAACTCATAGAAGGTGAGAGTTCTCTTGATGTGCTGAATTTTTCCACCAATCATGCTATGATAGAGCAAATTTTAGTGGAGCATTCGCTTGATTTACCTTTGTCACAAGATGATTTGCTTGATGTTTCTTGTGACGAAGATGACTTGCATGATGATATTTATGTTATACCCATGCAATCATTAAAGAATGATCACGCTATATGTGTGCTGAAAATGAGCACTTGTGCTAAAAATAGACTTGTTATTCATAATGCTAGTGAAGTTGATGAGCTAAAATTATTGTCTTCTTTAAATACTTTGGGTTACATTGAATTTGATGTTCTGTGTAATCTTAGTTCTTTAGAGGAGAAACTTTATGCATATGCTGATTTGCTATGGTTCTCTAGACATACATATCATTTTGTTGGAAAATATAATTGTAAAGGAGAGTATATGGTGCATCGTGTCTATATTTGTTCAAATCTGAAATCTCCTTATATTGTGCAAAAATATGATCAACTAGAGGGCACCAATAGCGATAATGTTGTCATATCGAAATCCCCAAGTTTTGTAATGAGGCAACAGGTTAAATTTCAAGAAGGGGAGCAATATTGGCTACTACCGACAACTTGTCCACCAGCTAATCCCAAACCGAGGACGGTTTGTTATCAAGAAGGGGAGGATGATGAGGACATGGCACCTTCGAATACGAACAATGATTATAAGGTGCGCTCGTTCCTACATTTGCATAGTGGCTTTGGTTATAATTCACTTGGTTCCACATGTACATGTCACTATTTGATTGTAGGTTCAAATGTGTTTCATAATGGAAGTTCATCAAAGTTGAACTTTTGGTTCGTCGGCAGCCCGACAGTGCCTCATTGGGAAGGCCATAACTCATCCATCCGGAGTGCGATCGAGGTCAATGAGCACTTGATGGAAAGCTTGTTTGATAAGCTTTCAAATAGATCTGGTTCCATCTCAATATCACGTCGGCAAGGCCTCCAAATCACCAATATATTCTGTTGCTATTTCTGGCGGGAGCTACACTGTTGTCATGGGCTTGTTATTCATCCTTGGGACCCTGGCCCAAGTGGAAGCACACCCCAAGGACTTGGAGAACCCACCAAGAAAGCCTTTGGACGTCCTCCTCCTTGGCCACCACCTTAGGAGGCCAGCAAGGACGTCCAAGCCAAGCCAGAGGCCCAGTCCAATCCGAGTTCGAGTCTATCTCGGCCGTCAGGACCAGTCTGCAATAAAATGGACACCCAGGACGCATCCGGACTCCATTTTCGATGATCCACATATGGATGGAAAGATAATTTGATAAGGAAACCAATCCAAGTGGTTTCATGTCAAAAGCTCTTCTAAATCAACGGGAATCATCAAAACAAGTCAGCATCCAGAATCTGTCAGGGTGCTGCGACACCTCCTTTTGGTCCGTTGGACCGTGTATCGTGTTTGGGCCCATTAGGGGGCATGTCCAGAGTAAACGATGACCCTAAGACCTTTATAATCATATACCGCCACCGTCATTAGGTTTTGGGTTTTGCTTAGATTATTCTGTCAAGAAACAGTTTCGCCGTTCTTCGGTTTATGAGACCCCAACTCGTGAGATTAATCTTTCATCTGTAATTTGGTTGCGTTCTTTCTTGTTCTTGCTTGTGTTCTTCGTTGCGCAGGCAGGGATTAGCCTTCTTGGCGAGGTCAACCTGGTCCATGACTTGGTTGATAACCAGAGGAGCTGTGGTGCTAAGATTGCAGGGTTCGATCTTTCGATCTGAAGCCGAATCGGTGTGTCATTCTCCGCCACAACGATAGTTACCATCACCTGACGGAAGATCGGGATCCCCGTCTCCATTAGTTAGTGCCGTCAAAGTGTGGAGGCCTAGAGAATCCCAACCACTCTAAATAGTGTTGGCTCAATGGCTGTTAAGCCAAAGGTCCAAATTGAGTCAACCTGGCTCTAATACCACTTGTAGGGGACCATGACGCCTAAGAGGGGGGTGAATTAGGCAACTTAAAATTCAACTTCTAAACTATGGTCTCTTTTTCTATCCTCAGCAAAACCTATGCAAAAGATAAACTATCTAAATGTACAACTACAGTCTTGCTAGTGTGTTGCTATCTCTACCGTAAAAGGAGTAATGTAAACAATATAAATGCGAAAGCTAAAGAGCAAGGTAGAGATATGCAAACTCCTGTTGACAACTCTGGTATTTTTACCGAGGTATCAAGAAGCGTGCAAACTTCCCTTAGTCCTCATTAGAGCCCCTCGCAAGGAATCCCTCGTAAGGGCCAAGCTCCCGGTCGAGTAACTTCGTGGATAGCCTCGAGCCTTCCTCACGCACAAGTGGGTCTCTGATGTGCCTTCTAGCAAGGCTCTCCCGGATGCTCCCCACCATCTTCACTATTAAGCTTCCGGCCGAACCGCCACGGGCCTTGTTCCCTTCGGTACACGGTGGTGGCCACACCACAAACACGGTTGGTATGATCTCGCAAGACTACAAGCCCTCCAATGTACAACAATGGTGCACGCAAGCACCGAGTAGTAAGAGATATGAAAACCTCACTAAACACTAGGCCTAAACCTAGAGCAAGTGCATAAGCGGTGGTCTAATCAACCTAAGCACTTCGTAAAGCACCTACGCTAATCACCTAATGAAACACTAAGCACTATGCAAATGGAGATCACTAAAATAGTGTCCTAGCACCCATGGTATGTTTCCTCAGCTCCACACACCTCAAATGGTTGGTTGGGGTGTATTAATAAGTCCCACTAAGAAAGTAGCCGTTGGGGACGAAATCCCACTTTTCTGCTATTGACTGAACGCTCAGGTCGTTCTGATCGGACACGTCTGGTCGTCCCGGCCGTTAGAGCCACGATCAACTGATCGGACATTGCCAGCGTCTGGTCACAATTTCATCACTTTAGAACCTCTCTAGAGTCGATCGGACGCTGCAGTCCTATGTCCGGTTGATTTGCCGTCAGCGTCCGGTCTATGCTGAGTCTATTGCCGAGATGATAGACAGTGCAATTGGTGCATCCGATCATTTTACTGTTCAGCGTCCGATCGCTGCTGCTAATGCCTACTGTTGCTGAGCCTCTTGATCGAAGCGTCCGGTCGATCACCCTCCATCGTCCGGTCGCCTCTATGAGCTCGTTTCTTTATGATCTTGCATTCGGCTTAGTTCCTATCTTCGTGCTTGGACTTTGCTTGATATTTTGGAGCTTCTCTTGTGCTTATAAGGTCTTTCTTGTGGTGTTGATCGTCAGATCATCACATCGCCTTCATCCAAGTCACGTCTTTCACCCTATTGGACTATAAAACAAACACTTGCAAATTCATTAATCTAATTTGGTTGTGTTGGTCATCAAACACCAAAATCCAAAGTAAATGGGCCTAGGGTCTATTTTCCTTACACAATGGTATGCCCACAACATAGGGAAGGTAGCTAGCGATTGGGAAGAACTAAGGAATAGATTATGTCTTGCGTTCTTCCCTATATCCCAAATTGCTGCCCTACGGCAAGAGATACTCAATTTCCAACAAAAAGAGAAGGAATCCATAGGTGCAACTTGGGATAGATTCTCAATTTTAACAAGATCTGGCCCAAACTTGTCTATACCCAACCATGTGCTTTTGCAGCATTTCTGGTTAGGGGTTAGCAAGGAATCTGCCCTATAGCTCAATATAGCTGCCGAAGGTTCGTTTACCCATAAAACCATAGCGAAAGGAGAAGCTCTCCTAGACCGCATTCTAGAGAACACTCCCCCGCTAGAACCTCTCCGTATAGAGCCTGAGCTGAGCCACAAAGAAGTCTCTTTGGCTGAAGCTGAACCCATAACATCCCTATAGAGACCCTCGCCCAAACCAGAAGATCCGGAGGAAAGTTTCTATAGTAGAACGACCAATTTATAAGAGCACAAGTACAATGGCAACCCACAAGCGGTCGCACTGTCATACTTAAACCCATGTAAACCCAATAGTCCGTCGAGTACCACGAAGGGTCTCGATTAACCATCAACATACAACCAAGATCGTACATGATTCAACATACATGTCATACGTTACATAAAGTTCATAAATACAGTTCATTCATCAGAGTACGGATTAAGGTTATTACAAACCGAGTTTAAGTAAAATAGTAGCGGAAGCAAATTAAAGTTTGAAACTAACATCTGCCATCATTGTTTAAACATAGTGCCAGCCCATGATCATACTCCCACAAAAGCATATAAGAAGGATTAATAAGAGATGTCTGCTCAGGGCTCACTCATCCACGGCGAGACAGAAGCAGTTCTTACAATAGCCATGATAAACTGTATCGTCTGCAACAATGGGAATAAAACCCTGAGTACGAGAAGATACTCAGCTAAACTTACCCATCATAAACCACAAACAAAGTGACTCCAAGGATTATGCAAGGCTTTTATAAGTGGAGCTAGCTTGACAACATTTTGCATAAAAAGCTTACCAATTCAAGTATACAGTTATAATTCAGTCATCAAGTTAATTATAACTATTTATCTCTAGATTAGCAACTAGCCTATGCCAAACATGTGGTATATTATTTAGTAGCATACAGTAGTAACCATAGACGGGATAATAATTCCATGTTCATCATAACCATCATTCCATAATACAGTTACTACGATGTTGGGACTAGCTAAGTTTCTCACTGTCTGGGAGAGACGGTGATTTAAATCGATTTCAACCAGCTGGGAATTTATTTTAAACACGGACCTAGGCAGACCAGATCAATGGTCACCTTTGGTATAACTTAGGTACACATTTCGCGGGTTCGACTAGCGCCGCACAATCAGGAACAACCAGCTAACAGAACGATCAGGACTACCCTACCCTTGGGCTCACATCTAGCTCCTAGCACATCCTTACTACCATCCAAAGTGCGTACTTTTATAGAATGGGGCCTAGCCTGAGTTGAGCTACTCGGCTTCGTGGTCGGAACGAGTTATCCGGGTAGCTAAGTGAGAGGCATGTGTTCAATCTCAACAAAAGCGCCAATAATAGTACGGTCCTTGATCGGCACAGACGGAATCGCATAAGTCAACCTACGCATAGACTCCACCCAGCCTCTATTTACATTACCCCATGGTTCTTTCCACGATAGCAAATATAGCCAACCGTACTTCGGTATCCACATATATCTCGCAGGTGATAGGAAATCACCCGACTTCTACCGGTCTAAGCATGGCTAAGCATATATTCGATCCTAGATCTACACAGGGTTAAAGGTGTATGTATCTAGACAAGGTAGTTCTATGCATCAAGTGGTTTTAATTCAACTCTTATAACCTAATGCATCAAACATAAGGAACTCAAGTGAAGTTTTGTAAAATATAGGAGACTTAGAATGCTCTGGGGCTTGCCTTTGATGAAAGAGGTTGGCCAGTGGTCCAAGCACTTAGGGAGATCCTCAAGAGTTTGCTCCTCTTCACCTAGAGCTATGGCCTAAGGCATCTCCTGCTAATCCTCTTCTTCTTCGTTGAACTCCAGAAGAGTTATCCCTTCGGACGATCCTATATGCATGAGTATGAAATAAGATATCATGAATGCATATATAATGACATGTATAATATGATATGATGTGATGAATGCATTCACATAAGTGTTTCCACAGTATTGCATTAAGATGACAACAAGTTATATTTTCTTTTACTGAGTAGATACATATCTCTTCTCATATAGTTCAACAACTCCCATAAAAATCATTTTTGGGATAGCAAGACAACAGCCATATATTTTGACCATAACTAGAGTTATACCCCCCCAAATACTATAATCTAGGACTTTCTGGAAAGCTTATAAAATTGTCTACAACTTTCTTATAGTCGTCTCAAGATAATTCAATAGCTATTTAGGTCAAAAAATTCAATCATTTAGATCTATCTAGAGAACAAGCATTTCTAAAAGCAGACTTTTAACAGCTATAATTCTTAAACCATAAGGCCTATGACTATGAAAATTCAACACAAAGGTAGATAAGTAAGTTATATACAACTTTGTTAATAACCATCTTTACAGAAAAGGTAATTATCATCATAAAATCATCACCACAATCAAAATTATACATGCAGCCATCTAGTTGAATTATAAGGCAATAATTAACTAGTTGTATACAACCAATTACTTCTAAGTCTAACTAATAACATCAACAGATCATATGTATCACAAGCACCATAGAAAACATCTTGGTTAAATATAACTAATTTATTAATATACATTTATTAATTTCCTTAGATAATAAGGTGATTTAAAGGATAAATATTTCCAAAGCTCAATAAATTCTGAGAAAATTACAGTAGCTCACATATGACCCCAAAAGTCTACTATAAAAATTTCATGCCAATTGGATAAGTATATCTACCTTTACAAAAATGACAAGTTACATAGGCTTATTTTAGCAAAAATAGTTTAGCATAGTGAAACTATCAAGCAACAAATTTAATATTTTTCTAACTTTCCTCCTAGCATAAGAATACTATGTAAAAATTTGTATGATCATATGTTATGTATTTTTATCCCAATTAATTTCACTAGAAACTAGCAATTAATTAGGATTAAATATGAAGACCATATCTCAAGTATGCTTACTGCAAGTTTAATATTTTTTCTAGCTAGAGCATGTACACACAAGATCAGAAATATTGTAATCACAAATTTTGCACTTTCCTAGCTCAAGATATGCATTTTACAAATTTGAAACAAGTAAAAAAACACTTATCTAGCTCAATTTAATTCTCTTAAAAAAATACCCCAAACAATATATTTCATATTTTTATCCAATACTACACTTCATGAGGAACCCAATAAAATTTGGTTCACCAAAATTGGACACTCCTAGCTTGAGATATGAATTTTTGAAACATACATTCAAATCTAGAAAAATAAATCAGAAAATCAAAACATCACACAGGCTGACAGTTGAGGCCCGCGATCAATGGGACCCACCCGTCAATGAGACCAAGATAGGGGACGGCGCTAACCGACGAGAATTCATCGATGGCGAGGTCTCCGGCGGTAGCATCTTCACCGTTGCACTCTTCTCACCCCCCACGCATCGACTAGTAGGCTTAGTTGGCTCGTGACTCGCCAGAGCAAACTCGACGGCGGCCATGGTGGACGACGGAGGTCGGGCGACGGTACATCGGCCATCTTCGGCTATGGCACACTCAGGCGAGGACGGCTACACGATGCAGGTGAGGGCTCGAGGTGGCGTCGATGAGCTTGGCCGCGTGCATGGCCATGCGACGACACATGGAGCACAGAGGTGCTCTCACTGTTCTGGCTAGATGGCGACGAAAGGTGGGTCTCTGTCATTACACTAGCTAGGTCTAGGGTTACTAGACCTAAGACGCGAGAGAAAGGAGGGAGACGGTGAACCAACTTGGCGGCGGCGAGCTCGAGTGCCACGACGGCCATGGCGGCCGCGCGCGGAGCGGTGACTCGTTCTGACGCAGTCAAGCAGTGGCATCATTCCTAGATCCATCCTAAGCATCTAGACTCTAGCATGGTGCTGGACCAGAGAAGATGGAGGCATGCGGTGCGGTGGAACGGCTGGGCCACGGTGAGCCACGAGCGCGGTGGCGCTCCGGTGATACGCTAAAACATGTTTTCCATCACCAGCAATCATGTTTTCCGGTGATACGCTAAAACATGTTTTCATGCTCCCAAGATCAAAACTCACGTACACGCCACAAATAATCAGCTATTCCTACACAGGGAATACGCTAAAACATGTTTTCCATCGCCAGCAAAATAAAAATACTCCATTCTCTAGAATATGATCTCTCTAGCATATTTTTAGAAAGATACAGCAAGGCTATGTAAAAAATAAAAAAAAATATTAAAAAAGAATGGGACACATGAAGGTCCCAAAGTATAAAAAAATAGGGATGCATGAAGTCCCAAAAGCATTTAAAAAAAAGGGGCACATGAAGGCTTATAGGGAAAATAGCTAGTCATGTCTCAAAAGAAAAGCTAGAAGAAGAGATCATACCAAATAGAGGAGTATATTTTCACAAAAAATACCACACACTTGCACTGTTTTGATCTAAGAGTATGACGCTTCTCTCCGGTGAGGTCCGAGATTTAACTTTACAACAAATGCAAGGTAAGAGTGCCTCACAAATTATTAGAAGTAGGATGATCAAAAGAGAAGGCAAAATTTCAAAATATGCCTTGGTGAGGAACCACTTACAAATTTGAGTGACCCGAGAGATTAAGGAACAAAAGCTATCTATATGTTTTCAAAAACATATAAAAACCAAGTTTCTGAGTAGAAATAGAGTGAGAAAAATTGAATCTAAGCTATTCCGTTTTTCAATTACCCAAAATATTTTGGTAGACACTTGGAAGTTCACAAAACTTGGAATAACCTATATGCAGATTTTCAAATCAAGGAGATGAGCCCGTTTAGTCCTTATAACTTTACTCAGTTTTTTTTATTTGCCGTGTGTTTGCGCTATGCTGGCGTGTGCAGAACAATCAGCAAGCTGGGACACTTGATATCAAAATGATATAAAAGGTTGACAACCATGTGTGCTACCCGCTACACAATAGATGTTGGGAAAATCATAAATTTAACATGGAAAAGAATGTATTTGCTTGTTTGCTATAGCTTTCTGACAAATTGTTTCAGTTTTCCAACTTGTGACACTTGATCTGTAGGGTATGCCATCTTGTGCATGTACCTATTAATTTTAAATTTGGTATGACTGTAAGGTGTTTGACGAAATGGCTTGGTCTATGACCCGAGGCAAGCCAGCGAAGAAAGCACAAAGTGTGTCTGGCCTTGAACACCTTCTGTGAATCGAGAATGATCACCTTGTAACTTAGTGGGATTGCAGGGGCTGATACCCAACTCTACCAAGGTCAGTTGAAAGAGACAAAGCTCTCTGATTCTCAAGCTGCTCGCCATGACTTGAAGTTTTTTCAGTTGTTTGGGCTAGACCTGAAAGTTTGTGTTTTTGTTCTGATGTTTTTTTCCTCTGAGTACAGACTGACAAGGCGTCTATGCTTGAAGTGAGATGGGTGCTTCTTTTTTTAATGTTTTTAATTTGAAGTGAGAGGGAGTTCATTAAGTCGTGGATACCTTTCATTTTCATTTGTTTACAATTTAAGTTTAGACCATTACCCCACCATGGCCAAGATCAATGCCGAGCTTGCATGTTGTTTTGTTTAGTAAAGGCACGTCCCTGTCTACATGTTGGATGGCGATTTCGGCAGTAAGTATTTGTCAAGATACTTTGTTTAAAAGATAATCTCCTTGTTTAATCTCAGGCATCTGATCAAAAAATTTAAGCAGAGCTGAAATGAGGAGTCAACCATTGTCACAAAGGTGAGCAGCATAGAACTCTTTTGTCCTCCTAAATGCTGCATCACTAATGCATTCTCATTTCTTTCCTAATTTGTAGAGGTAAAAAAGTGCACGAAAAGGGATGTCAATGAAATGACCAAGGTTGCATGGACAGCGAAATCATAAGTAGATCAACTGAAGGAGGATGTTAGTTTGGTCCCTTCCTGAGACCTTTTTTTTACTACAATACATGAGAAGTACTTACACGGATAAGCACTTGTGATTGCTCTGTTTTTTTAAACAGAACACTGCTAACATAAAAAGCTAGAATTTTGCATGGTGTCAGGTGTGGACTAACACCGGACAAAAACAATTGTGTTAGTGTCTTCTAACAATTACTTGGGTTTTATTCTCTGGCTCTCAAAACATGTCGTTGATAAAGTGTAATAATTCGTACAGGATGGGAAAACACTGAGAATTTAGGTGGCTTCAAAAGATATAACACATGTGATGTTATTTGCAATCTTACTCTTTAAGCATATTTGCTGTGGACTCAACGATACGATAACTCATTATGGATCACTTTTGGCATGAATCTTAATCTATCTCACTATTTACTTTATTTTTTAAAAAACATAGTTTTTCGTTTTTACCGTAGCGTTAGCACGAGCACTATTAAAATTTCAATTACTAATATTTGATCTCTTAAAATTTCAGCGTCTGGTAGTAAGGAAGTGGAAAGAGAAAAGGAGTAGATGAGTTGATAGAATCACTGAAAGTTGCACTAGAAAAAAGAACCACAAAAATGATACATTGATTTTTTTAGGAGTAATACAAGCTGTCTAGGAAATGAATCAAGTACTTGATATATTGTGTAATTGCAACAAACAAGTATGTTGACACTTCTTTTTCGGTTGTTTTTGTTGTATTTTGAGCTTGAGGACAATGGTGGATTTAGCCTTGCTTTATAGGTATGCATGTGTGTAGCCAGCTTATCACTTCTGTTAGTCCAAATGAAAAAAAGAAGAAAACAAAGTTGTATTGGTTATTGGCTTAACCTGCTATTCTTCCAAGCATATGATGCCAAACATGTGAAAAAATATATTTTCTTACCAAGTTTAGATTTTGTTGATCGGCAAACAAATATCAGGTTGACTGGCAAACAAATATTTTCTTATAAATATTTTATTTGACTTGTTCGTAGCATTAGCACGGGCACTATACTAGTCTAAGTAATTGACGAATGAGATATAGTAGGATGACATGACTCTTACTTATTTCTTGCAAAGTACTTCGGATTTATTTATAAAACAAAATTCAAATAGCATGTTCCTTGAATGATATTCAAATACCCACAAAGGCCATATATGATCTTACAAGACAAAACCTTCTATATATGTCTCTTACTTTGTGTTGAGTTTGGTCAAGTTTTGTGACCCCTGTTGAGAGATGTTTCATGCTCCCAAGATCAAAACTCACGTACACACCACGAATAATCAGTTATTCCTACACTAGGAATACGCTAAAATATGTTTTCCATCACCAGCAAAATAAATACTCCATGATCTAGAATATGATCTCTCTAGCATATTTTTAGAAAGAGACAGAAAGGCTATGTGAAAAATAAAAAAATGTTGAAAAAGAATAGGACACATGAAGGTCCCAAAGTAAAAAAAAAATAGAGACGCATGAAGGTCCCAAAAGCATTTAAAAAAAGGGGCACAAGAAAAGCTAGCCATGTCTCAAAAGAAAAGCTAGAAAAAGATATCATACCAAATAGAGGAGTATATTTCCATAAAAAATACCTCATACTTGCACTGTTTTGATCTAAGAGTATGATGCTTCTCTCGTCTGGATTTGACTTTATAACAAATGCAAGGTAAGAGTGCCTCACAAATTTTCATCCCTACCTAAAGCTCCATATAAGCTTATTAGAAGTAGGATGATCAAAAGAGAAGACAAAATTTCAAAATATGCCTTGATGAGGAACCACTTACAAATTTGAGTGACCCGAGAGAATCTTTAAAGGAACAAAAGCTATCTTTATGTTTTCAAAAACATATAAAAACCCAAGGCCCTATTCGCTTAAGCTTATCAGCCAGAATCAACCCTACTTTTTTAGCCATGGAATAGTGTTTTTCTCTCACAACAAATCAGCCCTATGAATCAGCCGCAACAGCAATAAGTCCTGCTGAACAGGGCCCAAGTTTCTGAGCAGAAATAGAGTGAGAAAATTTAAATCTAAGCTATTTCATTTTTCAATTACCCAAGATATTTTGGTAGACACTTGGAAGTTCACAAGTTCAGGTGAAGCTTAGAATAACCTGTATACAGATTTTCAAATCAAGGAGATAAACCCATTTAGTCCTTAGAACTTTACTCGAGGACGAGCAAAGGACTAAGTGTGGAGGAGCTTGTTGACAGTGCTTAACTCATATTCCTACTATCGGATATCTATACCCGGATATCCGAACCAAAGGATTAAAGAGCTCCACGTCGCCTTATCCTATGGTTAAGGACGCAACTACGGCCTCGTCTGACTCCGAGGGCGAGGTTTCTACCTCGTCTGACCTGCAGGGGCCGGGCCAAAGCATCGTCCGACACCGAGGATCAGGTTTTCGGCTTGTCCGACCACCAAGGTCCGGCTCACGCCTCGTCCGACGCTGAGGATGAGGTTTCCGCATTGTCTGACCCCTAGGGGTCGGGACACGCCTCGTCTGGTCTCATGGGGAGGGCCCCGCCTCGTCCACCCCTTGGGGGTTGGATTCCGTCTCGCCCGATCCTTAGGGATCAGATCTGCTACTAGACCGAAGCAGTGGTCACAGGGTAGGGCTCGAACCGCTTCAACCACTATGACATGGAGGCGCATGCCTAGGAGTACGTCTCGAACGCATCCTGATGCGACTAGCGGTCACATCGGGCCATGCTGGGAAACTCACGTCGCCCATCGCGTCAATAGGCCAGCACTGTGCTGCTAACTCCCTGCCTGAGCACCTTCCAACATCAATCAACTGGCGTCAGTTGACTGGTGCTATACCGCCAGCCCCTCGTATGGCCTCTATCAGGGGACCCTCTGACCATTTCGTCCGCTCGGATAGGACGGAAGACAAGAATGGCGCGCGACGCCCGCACGTAAGCTGCAGCGGTCAACAGGACCCCGGTACAATGTCGCTGCCACCACGATCTATAGGGTTAGCGGGACCCACGCGAAGAGGAGGATGGCACACCTCTGGGAGCCTTATTTCTCTTTTGTTTTTCCTCTCTCCTTCAGTTGTAACCCCTGCTTTCCCTTGACCTATAAAAGGGAAAGAAGGGCGTCCCACTAGGGGTCATCGGCTCATAGCACCGCATCAGACATCGAGCATCAAGCAACCAAACCTCAGAGACTTGGGAGCTACCTCCCTCTCTCGCTAGTTTGTAACCCCCTACTACAAACTCAGTGCTTGTAACATGAATAGCTTGAAACTGGACATAGGGACATTCGGTCCGAACTAGTATAATCCTTGTGTCCTCTTAGCACACCATCCGAGTCAAACACGCAATATACAAATTTACTCGTTGGTGCTTACTCGAAACACCGACACCTACCGCCAACATTTAAACAAAATAGAACAAATATGAATACCAAAACTTAGAATTAGGGTTTATAACTCACATTTTCCACGAGTTTTGGTATAAACATGTTTGACAGGGCAACACGTGAAAATGTACCAAAAAGGCGCAACCGAGAAGGCGCATTCAAGCAAAACAGAAGCAAACCCATTCAAGCTCCACACTTGGGCCAGAACACCAGCGTGGGAGCCATCCAGGCCCAGCCAACAACCCACCAGAGCAAGGTGGTGGCGAATGGGCTAGCTCAGGGTGTGGGCGCACCCTCAGTGCGAGCGCACCGCCCCCAACTCTGCCTGACCCCACCTTGCTTAGGCGGTGCATTCAATGCTAGGGGAGGCGGTTGCATGTGTGCTTTCCTAAAATACGAGCAAACCAACCTCCTCAAAGCCTATAAAAGAAGACACCCTCTCCACATTCATGAGGATCATACATATTTGGAGAAGAAGAAGAAGGGCTACACATATTCCATTAGCTTCTAGCTAGACTAGTTAGAGAGTGAGTGTGGAAAGAGTTAGAGGAATAGCGGAGTAACGGTGCCCTCTACTTCTTGTACTCAGCGAGTCATATACATCGGGTGGATGGAGTGCCGGACTTGTTGGCCCCCTCTACACTTGTACCTCTACGTTCATCTTACTACTTGAAGTAAGAAGTTCGTGTTTATCTTTTTGTTTTGATCCCTTAAGTAAAGTTATCATTTATTACTACTTACTTGCAGGTTCATCGTCCGTCCTCACGGCGGGTGCTCTAGTAGAGGACTCCTGATAAAGACAGAAGTTCCTGCCCAACGCTAGAGTAGTGACCGATAACGTAGACGTGATGTCTGAGCTAAAAGCCACCTTCGTTTGCCTCGTATCCTCCGGTTGAAGGGTAGGCGGCAGGTGGTGATAACCCTGTCCGTCCTTCGTAATTCCCCACATTCGGATACAGCGTAGAGTTGTATGCCGGTATCGCCTGACAGATCAGGTGCGCTCCGGTGCCCGAAGTGAATCTATAGTAGCAAAGTTATCTTCGCTTAAGGTTTCTACCCCTAGAAGAACCTCACTACCCAAGTTACCCTTCTTCCCATTCTTGTTAGGTAAACTAGTTAAGAAAATACTTACACTACCGTTCCTTTAGGAAAATACGATACCCTGAATACTTTTGGATGAAGTGCTACAACAGTAGTTTCGTGCGCTTATGAACTTTTTTGCTTACGCTAAGAAGCACCAACAACGCGTCGGTCCATTGCAATGGACGAGCATCGACCTACCGCCTACATGTCCGTCAACCTCGACTTTTGCTACCGCTCGGTCCATATTGAATTCTAATATATTCTATATATAGTAAGTTTAGTAACAACTAACATAGCAACCAGTCCATTACACTATATGTTTTTGTTAATATTAACTTTAAACAGCATGAGGGATGGACCTAGGATTAGCCAAAGACTAGAGCTATTACATTAGGCATTGGTGCTAATTGTGCGTGACTATTGAAAAAATTGATAATTTGTCCACTGTAATTAAGGGCTAAAACTAGGATCATAGTCCTCCACTGAATAGCATGGTATGAGTTTACAACAAAGAACTAGAAACTAGCTAAGCGTGTGTTTGGTTCCTAGATGAGGCAGGATGGGATGATTCCATGTCTATTTTTGAGGATTGGATTGTCTTAACTAGTGTTTGGTTGAGAGGGATGCACTGGCGGAGCCGTAGACTATCTTCAACAATGACACCCAAAATACAAGACACATTTTATGTTTACATAGCACTATAGGCAAATGGTTCAATACCTATTTTTAGTCTTCTCCAACAACAAGACTCAAAAGAGAACCCTTTCTTCAAATAGGTATTCAGGAGAGAGGATACTCAGATTTAGGTTGTGCCTCTCCTGGCACTCAAAATGGATCTGTTGGAGGCTGATATAGTACTGTCGGAGATCCATTTTGGTTTTAGGTGCCCTTATGGGTCACCTGTTGGAGACAGTCTTATGGAGGCCAAACTGGGTCATGGCCCCCCTTGTCTCTCTCTGTTATTGTAAATAGCTAGTATATTCTATAGTAAAGCTGTTGCATTCAATGTGAAAACAGGTTCAACAAATGAAAAGTAAAGAGAAACGTATCTTGCTATGCTTAATAATTTGATAGACTTGATAATTGAGATATGGCATAATATGATGCGTTTCAACTATGTTCTTGTTGTACAATTTGGCCCCGCTTATTTAGTCCCGCGCTCCGCCACTGGAGGGATGGATCAATTAATATTTATGGTTTGGTTGGGTGATTCAGTCAAATAGGATGGATGGAGAGTTGGAGACTAACACCGCCGACCATTGTTTTTGTGGGCCTCACATGTGAGACAATCTCATCTACCTCTTCTTCCTCTTGCCCTTCGCATAGTTGCTCGTGCCCGCCAACTTTGCATGGTCGCTCGTCCTCGCCCCAACGCCACTAAACCGCCTGACCTTGCCTCGACGGCACCCGACTGTCCACCTCTACTCGCCCAAGCGCAGCTTGACCCTGCCTCGTCCTCGCACATCAGCGCCTCTTGTCCTCCCCGTGCACAATCGACTCGTACGTGCACCGCCCCGTGCACCAACGATGCCTGCCACAGCCGCCGTCTGCTCCTCATGAGCTCAAGAAACAACCGTTCGTGCCACCACTTTGCTAGATCTCAAGTAGTAGCCGCACGTACCACCCATGCCATGGAGGAGGGCGAGGCTATGAGCTCAATTGTTGAAGGAGAGGCACGATCGCGAGCTCGGTTGCTAGAGACATGTTGCCTCGAGCTTAACGCACGGAGATGCCAAGGACGCGCACGGGGTGGAAGAAGACGTCGATTTCGAGGGACGGAGGTGACCTAAATTTGGGGCAAATATTTTCTTTTTTTTTTCAATCAAAATCAAAACACTAGAAACTGTGGATAGCCTTGGTTGGGTGCCTACAGCCCTACACAGATAAGATTGTACCTACAACTACAAAGCAGCGGCCCGGCCTGCTCGAGGCCCATCAAAATTTCTATCGGATCTCTTAACTAGACAGCCCCGGACTGCGTTCACAAATCACGCTGCCTTTTTCTTCGGTTCACCCCGCTTGCGTCTCTCTCGCGGGGACGACTGCGCGACCACCGACGCCGCCTCCGCCGCCGCCTCCGCCCTACGCTAGGTGCCCAGTTCTTCGTCGGATCCTTCACCGGGCACAAGCACCACCCAGCAGGTATGCCCACGCCTTCTCTCCCTTGCTGCTGTGCGAAACTGAGCATTCAAACCCTAACTGCCTGCTAGGGTTTCTCGCTCTAGCTGTTAGGGTGCGTTCTGGCGTAAGATTGGGATCGCAAGATGTTCCAGCAACTTTTAGTTTGATTTGATTTATTTATTAGGCGGCACAAGTTGGATGTTTTAGTGCAGAGTTGATTCCTAAGGAATGCCTAGAATTCTCGTAGTGCATATGAGACCCACGGTGGGGAGATCTTTTGGTTTTAGCTATATCTGGTCTGTAGTAGCAATAAACTGGGTTGGACTCTATCTGATCCAATGCTCATAATATGCGTGCCGACAAAAGGGGAAGGTGTCGGATTCCTTTAACCAAGAAGGAAGCTTGTTACCCTTTTTCGCGCGCGTGGGGGGTGGGGGGCGGGGGTGTCTAGGGCCGGTAGGCAAGGCAAAGCGCCACACACCTAGAGTTTCCGTTACTCCTCGTATTGTTAGTGAGCACATGGCGATAAGAGTTTTTAAGTTAGCTGTTGCAGCTCTTATCCAATAGCTTCTCTGTTCTCCACGTGTCATGTTCTATAATCAATCTTTGTTTTCCGTACTTTGGACGTATTGTTAGATAGCGAGCATGTGCCAATGGGAGTTTTAAAGTTAGCTGTTGGAGCTCTTATTCTTATCCAATTGCTTATTTGTTCTCCACGTGTTATGTTCTATAATCAATCTTTGTTTTTCCATACTTTGGACGGTTTACAGCTGTGATCTCTGGAGGTGCTCTTCCTACTCTTCTTTGTTGGTGTTTTGATGGTGGCTTGATGGCTAGTAATATGCAGGCTCCTGGGCCGCCTCAGGTAAGTGCTGTCACATGCTGTAAATATTATTTTGTCATGTCATCTATAGTGTACATAGTGCTAATCATCTTTATTGTCTTACAAGCAGCCTCCCAGGCCTCCCATGATGGGTTCTAGTGCCCAGCCACAAAATCTTGGACCACCAATGCCTATGCAGGTAAACTGAATTTTAGATTTTTTGTTTCTTTCCACATTCGTTGCTTCCAGAATTCTAGGTTATGTTTCTAATGTTGCTTCTCATGCTCCACTTTCAGTTTAGGTCAGTGGTTCCTTCGCAGCAGCCTCCTCAGTTCATGCCGCCAGCAGCACAGCAGTTTCGTCCTGTTGGTCAGCCTATGCCGGGGGCTAACATTGGCATGCCTGGGCAAATGCCACATTTTCCACAAACTGGGCAGCACTTGCCTCACTCAAATCAAGTTCCACCTGCATCACAAGGGGTTCCCATGGTATATCAGCCAGCTAGACCAATGTCATCAGCGCCTATGCAGCCGCAGCAACAAACTGCGTATCCTGGGGGCCATTTGCCCAGCATGGGTGCCCCTATGCAACCCCCGACCTATACAGTTAGTCCTATTAGTCACTCTTAGCGAGTTAATTATTTCCATATGATGTCTGTTACTAGTCTTAGGCTAATCTACTAACTTGTTAACTTCGACATTTCAGTATCAACCAACATCGATTCCTCCTGTAGTGCAACCCTGGGGTACAGGCCCAGGACAGAATGTACCTCATGTGCCTCCTCTAGTGCAGTCTGGGCACCAGCCGGTGTCAGCTCCAACAACTTTGCCTTCAGTAAGTATTGCCAGACCTATGCTTCATCACCTGTTTTTTGTCTAATTTTGTAACCTCTGCTGTATCAATTGTTTTTGTCTACTATACAATATTTTATATCGTTGACTTTGGAATAACTGAGTTTGCAAATGACAAGGTCAACTTGTCTGAACCTAGCTCTTCAGACTGGCAGGAGCACACTGCAGCCGAGGGGAAAAAGTTAGTATTTTTTTAATTCCTTTCCGTTATTAACGTCGTTACAAGCTTTTGTAATTTAAGTATTTCATGTTTTGGTTTTCTCTTTATTTGGTTTGCTTTAATTTTCCCTTTCATTTTCTAGGTACTACTATAATAAGAAGACAAGGCAATCAAGTTGGGAGAAACCAGTTGAGTTGATGACACCTTTGGAGGTTAGCGTGCTATTTGCTTATAGTCATGCAGCTTAGCCATATGATTTTGTTCTGTTTAGCTAGCCCTATGCTTGTGCCTGATATCATCTTTCACTACTGAAGTTCAAGAGTTCAATTCCCAATGTGCTTCTGTGCATAAATTCATGCACACTCTTTGCCCTTTTGCGTTATTTTGTGCTTTCTATCTATTTAGATTGATTCTTTAAATTTGGTTGAGCACATGCAAAGGACCAAGAAATCATTCTTGTTTCTTTTTGCTTGAGGGCAGTTCATTCTCTAATATAAGTAACGTACTTAATGCGTCCTTGCTGTATTAATTTGCATTTCAATGGGTTTTGTTAATTTAACAGAGGGCTGATGCCTCAACCGAATGGAAAGAATTTACTACACCAGAAGGACGAAAGTAAGTTATACTGGAATTAATTGCCAATTGAGATCTTTTTATTTATATGTCAATATGTCAATGGATCCTCCATTTTCTTTCTGTATTTTGACTGTTCTATCACTGAAGGTACTATTTCAACAAAGTGACCAAGCAATCAAAATGGACTATTCCTGATGAGTTAAAGGTTTTCTTCTTTCTCTTCTTTTTGATGGATAAGTCATGTGTGGCTGGTCTTTGTGGGGCTATTGTTGCTCACATGGTCCTTGTGGCTGTTTTTCTGTTTTTAGGACAGCATCTTAGACTGGAGGACAGCATCTTAGCTAGGACAGCATATTAGCATCTTAGACTAGCATCTTAGACTAGCATCTTGGCATATGCTTGGCTGGCTAGCAGCCTATAAATATGTAACCCCAACCCCTCAGGTTGGTATGGCATTTGTGTGAGCTTGTGTGAGAAATAGACAAGAAAATTGCCCCAACTCCTAGTGTCATCCTCTCTCGATGAGAGTAAGAATTCTCCTACTACCAAGAGTGAGAATTCAGCGACTAACAAGTGGTATCAGAGCCGTAGTATCCTGTAGCCTGAGCATCTCCTGCTCATCCCCTTGCCCAGCCTCGCAACAGCCCTAGCTGAGAGTAGCAGCAGCTCCGGCCGCTCCTGTTCACTCCTCTCCCAGCTCGTCTGAAGCAGCCCTCTCCCCACGCAGCAGCCCCCCGGTAGCGCGTCATGTCCGCAGGGCAGTCTCAGCGCTCGGTCGCCTCGAGCACGCGGCGTCGGCAGGAGGCCGAACTTGCCGCAGCAGAGGAACGCGAGCGAGCGGCGGCAGAGACCGCTGCGGCGGCGGCAAGGGCGTCGAGGTTGGCAGCGGCGGAGCTGGCAGTAGCCAGAGCGGAGGCGGAAGCGGCGGCGGCGGCGAATGCAGCGCGTGCGGCGGCGGCGGAGGTCGAGGCTCTGCGCGGCAGCATCGGCAGCTCCATTTCCGCTGACGACACCGCCGACGCAGACCTCGAGCTGCTAGAGAGGGAGGCAGCGCGAGCGCGGGCGGCGCAGTGGGCAGCTGCGCACGTCCACGAGCGTGGCGGCAGCCCAGACTGGCGCGGACGCGCTGGCGGCGCTCCTGGAGGAGGCGCGCACGGCGGTGGCGCTCCTAGGGCAGCCGCGCACGCCCACGAGCGCGGCGGCAGCCCAGACAGGTGCGGACGCGCCGGTGGCGCTCCTGGAGGAGGCGCGCACGGCGGCGGCGCTCCTGGAGGAGGCGCGCACGGCAACGGTGGCGGACGGGTCGATGGAGAGCGCGGCCTTCACAGGTAGCGTGGCTCTCTCTCCCCGGATCGGTACCGACGGGTCGATGGAGAGCGCGGCCTTCACAGGCAGCGTGGCTCTCTCTCCCCGGATCGGTACCGTGGTTATCACGGGCTCCAGGCTGTTGTCAGGGACGTCGGTCCCGGCGGTGGGTGGCCTACCCTCACCAAGACCAACTACGTCGAGTGGGCTGCGGTGATGAGGGTAAAGCTCCAGGTGCGGCACATGTGGGAGGCAGTCCGGTATGGCGACGTCGACTACGACCTAGATCGACGGGCGCTGGATGCTCTCATCGCTGCAGTCCCGCCCGAGATGCAGTTCTCGCTTACCAGCAAGCGGACTGCCAAGGAGGCTTGGGACGCCATCGCTGCGGCACGCATCGGCAGCGACCGCGCCCGCAAGTCCACACTGCAGGCACTTCGCAAGGAGTGGGAGAACCTGGCCTTCAAGCCAGGTGAGGACGTTGATGACTTTGCTCTCCGTCTCAACACTCTGTTGCAGAAGATGGTGCAGTTCGGCGACGACACTTACGGCGAGGAGAGAGCTGTCGAAAAGCTCTTCCGCTGCGTCCCCGAGAAGTACAAGCAGATGGCTCGCTCGATCGAGCCTCTGCTGGATCTCTCCACGATGTCGATCGAGGAGGCGATAGGTCGCCTCAAGGTCGTCGACAGCGATGAGCCACAGTCCCTCTCGGGGCCCATCACCACTGGCGGGAAGCTTCTCCTCACTCGGGAGCAGTGGCTTGCCAGCCAAGGTGACCGGAGGAAGGGGGAGCCTTCTTCCGCGACAGGCGGCCGCAAGCGTGGCAAGCCACGCAAGGCGCGTAGAGACGCCCAGGCCGGGGCGCGAGGACGTGCCGAGGGTGATGCCCGCGGAGGCGCCCAGGGCGGCGCCGCCGGCAGGCACAAGCCGGCACGAGACGACGCCTGCCGCAACTGCGGCCAGCTTGGCCATTGGGCCAAGGACTGTCGACAGCCACGATGCGGCCAGGCCCACGTCGCACAGGCGGAGGAGGAGGAGCCGGCTCTGTTCATGGCACATGCCAGCATCGAGCTACCTCCAGCGGCACCGGCCGCAGCGGCTCTCCTCCACCTTGACGAGCCAAAAGCACACGCCCTCCTCGGCGACAGCTCCGGCAACGACAAGACTGACGGGTGGTGCCTCGACACCGGCGCCACCCATCACATGACCGGTCGACGGGAGTTCTTCACCGAGCTTGACTCTAGCGTCCGAGGCTCCGTCAAGTTTGGGGATGCCTCCGGCGTGGAGATCAAGGACGTCGGCTCCATCATCTTCACCGCCGTGTCTGGTGAGCACAGGCTGCTCACCGGAGTCTACTACATCCCCGCGTTGAGGAACTCCATCATCAGCTTGGGACAGCTGGATGAGAGCGGTTCGCGCGTGGTGGTTGAGGACGGAGGCATGAGGATTTGGGATCGTCGTCGTCGCCTTCTTGCCAAGGTATCCAGAAGCGCAAATCGACTCTACGTCCTTAACGTGCAGGTGGCACAACCCCTCTGTCTCGCTGCTCGTCGTCCCGACGAGGCGTGGCAGTGGCACGAGCGTTTCGGGCACCTTCACTTTGAGGCCCTGAAGCGGCTCAGTGCCACGGAGATGATGCGAGGCCTGCCGTGCCTCGACCATGTGGGCAGCTCTGCGACGTCTGCGTGTTGACGAAGCAGAGGCGACTCCCTTTTCCCCAGCGGGCGAGCTTTCGAGCCAAGGAGAGGCTCGAGCTCGTGCACGGGGACTTGTGTGGCCCGGTGACACCGGCCACACCGGGAGGACAACGCTACTTCCTGCTGCTCGTCGACGACCTCTCCCGCTACATGTGGGTGATGGTCCTCGGCAGCAAGGGAGAGGCTGCAGACGCCATCAGACGCGCGCAGGCTGCTGCGGAGGCGGAGTGCGGCCGCAAGCTGCGCGTGCTGCGCACCGACAACGGCGGCGAATTCACGGCGGCTGAATTCGCGTCGTACTGCGCTGACGAGGGCATTCAGCGCCACTACTCCGCGCCGTACAGCCCGCAGCAGAACGGCGTCGTCGAGCGGCGCAACCAGACGGTTGTGGGGATGGCTCGGGCCCTCCTCAAGCAGAGGGGGATGCCGGCTGTCTTCTGGGGAGAGGCGGTGGTGACGGCCGTCTACATCCTCAACCGCTCGCCTACCAAGGCGCTCGACGGCAGGACGCCGTACGAGGCTTGGCATGGGCGCAAGCCGGCGGTCTCCCACTTGCGGGTCTTTGGCTGCCTCGCGTTCGCCAAGGAGCTTGGCCACATCAGCAAGCTCGACGACAGGAGCACTCCGGGAGTGTTCATCGGCTACGCGGAGGGCTCGAAGGCCTACCGCATCCTCGACCCGAAGACACAGCGTGTGCGCACGGCGCGCGACGTTGTGTTCGACGAAGGGCGAGGATGGGCGTGGGACAAGGCGGTGGACGATGGCTCGGCTCCGACGTACGACGACTTCACTGTCGAGTACGTCCACTTCGAGGGAGCTGGGGGAGTAGGTAGCTCTTCTTTGGCGAGCGCGTCTACCCCAGTCCCCGAGCCTCCACCGACCCCGGCGCCTACTACTCCGACAGCTCCACGCTCTCCAGCCAGGACCTCGGCTGCGATGAGTTCTTCGCCGGCTTCACCACAGCCGGCAACGCCACGCACTCCAGCACCGACAGGCACCTCTCCGGGCACGTCTACTCCAACACCAGCTCGTGTCGAGCACAGCCCGGTTGAGCTCGCTACTCCGCTCTCTCACGACGAGGAGCGCATCGACGCGTACCACGACAGCGAGCCGTTGCGGTACCGTACGATGGAGAACCTTCTCGGCGACCAGTTGGTGCCGGGACTGGTGCCTCACGACCAGGAGGACCTGGAGGCACAGTTGCACCTTGCATGTGACGACGGCGAGCCTCGGTCGTTCGCAGAGGCTGAGAGACACGCGGCATGGCGCGCCGCGATGCAGTTGGAGATGGATGCGGTTGAGAAGAACCGCACCTGGGAGCTTGCTGACCTTCCTCGTGGCCACCGCGCGATCACCCTTAAGTGGGTGTACAAGCTGAAGAGGGATGAAGCCGGTGCCATGTCAAGCACAAGGCTCGCTTGGTGGCACGAGGTTTCGTGCAGCAGGAGGGGATCGACTTCGACGACGCTTTTGCTCTCGTGGCACGGATGGAGTCCGTGCGACTCCTCCTTGCGCTAGCTGCCCAGGAGGGCTGGCGTGTTCACCACATGGACGTCAAGTCGGCGTTCCTTAACGGCGACTTGAAGGAGGAGGTCTACGTGCACCAGCCGCCGGGATTTGCGATCCCCGGCAAGGAGGGCAAGGTGCTCCGCCTGCGCAAGGCCCTCTATGGCTTGCGGCAGGCACCGAGGGCGTGGAATGCCAAGTTGGATTCCACGCTAAAGGGGATGGGCTTCGAGCAAAGCCCGCACGAGGCGGCCATCTACCGACGGGGCAATGGAGGAAATGCCCTGCTGGTGGGTGTCTACGTCGACGACTTGGTGATCACCGGCACCAAGGATGCGGAGGTGGCGGCATTCAAGGAAGAGATGAAGGCCACCTTCCAGATGAGTGACCTGGGGCCTCTCTCCTTCTACCTAGGAATCGAGGTGCACCAGGATGACTCCGGGATCACGCTTCGACAGACCGCCTACGCCAAGCGCGTCGTTGAGCTAGCTGGGCTCACCGACTGCAACCCAGCTCTCACTCCGATGGAGGAGAGGCTGAAGCTGAGCCGCGACAGCACGACGGAGGAGGTGGACGCTACACAGTACCGGCGCCTTGTGGGGAGCCTTCGCTACCTCGCCCACACACGGCCGGACTTGGCATTCTCCGTCGGCTACGTTAGTCGGTTCATGCAGCGACCGACGACGGAGCACCAGCAGGCTGTGAAGAGGATCATCCGCTACGTTGCGGGGACTCTCGACCACGGCCTCTACTACCCGAGGTGTCCTGGGGCGGCACACTTCGTCGGGTACAGCGACAGCGACCACGCCGGCGACATCGACACCAGCAAGAGCACGAGCGGGATCCTCTTCTTCCTCGGCAAGTGCCTCGTTAGCTGGCAGTCGGTCAAGCAGCAGGTGGTGGCCCTGTCCAGCTGCGAGGCCGAGTACATAGCGGCCTCCACCGCTTCGACTCAGGCGCTCTGGCTCGCTCGACTGCTTGGTGATCTCCTCGGCAGAGACACTAGAGCGGTGGAGCTCAGGGTGGACAGCAAGTCCGCTCTGGCCCTGGCAAAGAACCCCGTGTTCCACGAACGCAGCAAGCACATCCGGGTGAGGTACCACTTCATCCGAGGCTGTTTGGAGGAAGGGAGCATCAAGGCGAACTACATCAACACCAAGGACCAGCTTGCGGACCTGCTCACCAAGCCCCTTGGGAGGATCAAGTTCCTTGAGCTCTGCTCCAGGACCGGGATGGTTCAACTCTCCCACAAGACGACGCACAAGACTTAGAGGGAGAATGATGGATAAGTCATGTGTGGCTGGTCTTTGTGGGGCTGTTGTTGCTCACATGGTCCTTGTGGCTGTTTTTCTGTTTTTAGGACAGCATCTTAGACTAGAGGACAACATCTTAGCTAGGATAGCATATTAGCATCTTAGACTAGCATCTTAGACTAGCATCTTGGCATATGCTTGGCTGGCTAGCAGCCTATAAATATGTAACCCCAACCCCTCAGGTTGGTATGGCATTTGTGTGAGCTTGTGTGAGAAATAGACAAGAAAATTGCCCCAACTCCTAGTGTCATCCTCTCTCGATGAGAGTAAGAATTCTCCTACTACCAAGAGTGAGAATTCAGCGACTAACACTTTTCTCTGTCTATATTTGTTTAATTGAAAATTACATTATTGCTGCAATTATTTTTTCTCTCTCAGGTTGCACGTGAATTGGCAGAGAAGGCATCAAATCAACAACCTGATCGAGAATCAGGAATAGCTGCTAGTGCTCTTGTCGGATCTGCTGCCTCTGAACCTTCTACTATACCTGCTAATCAGCCTTCATCTGCTGTTGGTATAATTGCTCCCAGCTCACATGATGGGTCATCAAACTCTGTTCCTCCTGGTGCTGCCCCGTCGCACAATGTGGATAACACTTCCAGTTCAATTGTTGGCATGCAAAATGGTGGTCCAAGTACTGCTGTTGTTCCTGTTGCAACAAGCACAGAAGTTCCATTAGTTGCAACAGATGCAGGGGCCAGCAGGTTTTCACACATGTTTACCATTTTTCATCCTGTAGTATATGCTACCTGACGTTCAAATGCCTGCTAATATGTTTATTTGTTACATTGCAGAAACAACAATGAAAATTCATCTCTGACCACTGGGGCTGACACAGAGGATGGTACATCCGCTGAAGATTTGGAGGTATGTTTGCTTTACACATGTTGTTTTGTTTCATAAGATTTGCAAGTGAATAATTGATGTATTTATAATCCTTTGCTAAATCTTGTCTAAGTCAGTGACCCCACATTGTAATAATTTGTCTATGGTTGCCTTTTTGTTATAAAGTTTGCTGTTTTTGCTCCATTTCAATTTGTTTGTGAATATCCTTGTCAACATCCTTGTGGAGCCTGTTTTTACATGCCTTTTAGCACTGCATTTGTTTTCCTTTGATTGATGGATGATAGTATTTTGCTACCATTAATTGTAAGATCTATTTATGAAAAATTGAGTAACTAGACACACTCGACCAGTGTTTTCAATAGCAGGCCATAGCGGTGCTATAGTGGTTCACGCCATTTGCCGCTACAAAACTGTTGTACCAAATAGCGGGCTATAGCAGTAAATAGCGGCTGATCAAACCTCTCTGCTAAATGCTATAGCCCGCGATTTAAAACACTACTTGGCACATAATGTATATTTTCCCCCTTCTGACATCGTGATCTACAATTATTGTGGAACACTTATCGGGATTTTGGATGCTTGGATATGGTCGGTGAAGAAGTTTAGGCAATGACCGATGACAAAGATATTTGTAACAATGGAATAGAGCAGAACAGATTGTAGTGGTTCTTGTTAGGAGAAGAATTATAGGTAACATGGGAGGTCCATCAGAGATAGGTATATGTTACTAGATTTTTCTTCTTCCCTGAAACAAATGCATTGACATCACCCTTTTTGTAGATAGGAGTAAGACACAGCCTACGTAATCATAATAAATTGTGTACTCAGTCATAGCACAGTCAAGATTTCTGATAAAATTATATCCATCATGGAACTGAACTTGATAAATTGATGTCTCATGATGACTGAACTTGTGTCCCTTGCCCCAGTCCTTTTGTTTGACATTGCTACTACCTTGTGAACCGTGACTAGAGATGTGCACCACTGATAAACTTAATATAGATGTTTTTTGAACACCAGGGTTTAGTAGATTTCTTACAGATCAATCCAGTTGCATCTTTTTTGGTACTCATTCATGTTTTTCTTCTTATTAGTTGGCCTTTAGAGAAAGCGAATTACTAGTGTTTAGGGGTTACTAGAGATGCTGTAGCGTGAAGTACCGTTACTCAGTATATTGGAAGGAACTACCTAAGAAGTTACTTCAGCTTCCTTTTCTTGGTAACTAGGTAACATACTGAAGTTAATTATTCTCTCCATCTTTTTATTTCAAAAAAGAAAAATCATGGATACTTGAAAGAGAGGGAGGGGACATCTATAGTCTCAGCTATATAGTTTCTACTTTGATGGAAGTTAGAACGATTTGAACTGGACAGTCCTTTTTCTGTGGATGAAACCATATTTTCGCACTTATATTATCTTTTTTAATATTATCTCTTTTAATAGTGGCTAGTGGACTTAACTGCTTAGTTTTCCCTCTCTGTAACTGAATGTTGACACCGCTTCAACATGCTACTCTGTAGGAGGCCAAAAAGACCATGCCAATTGCAGGGAAGATTAATGTCACTCCACTGGAGGAGAAAACAAGTGAAGAAGAACCTGTAGTCTATGCCACTAAGATGGTGAGATGGCTTGAAAGAAGCAAATTATAAATTGGAATGTTTACTCATGACTTGGCAACCTCATTTATATTTTTGATTTGTAGGAAGCAAAAAATGCGTTCAAGTCCTTGCTCGAGTCAGTAAATGTTGAGTCTGATTGGACATGGGATCAGGTATGGAACTCGTCTCTACTTAACATCAACTGATGAAATGTGTAACACTGTTATAACATTTTCAGACTATGAGAGTCATCATAAATGACAAAAGATATGGTGCTTTGAAAACTCTTGGAGAGAGAAAGCAAGCTTTCAACGAGGTCAGTGTTTGTTTCTTATAAGATCCTGACCCTTATTAGCAGTATCCTCAACTCCAGATCTTTGTAGTAAATGTTTCACTGAGGCCCAGGTATTATGATTTTATTTCTACAGTACTTGAACCAGCGCAAAAAATTCGAAGCCGAAGAAAAACGTGTCAAACAGAGGAAAGCACGTGATGATTTCCTTGCAATGCTGGAAGTAAGCTAGTTCTACTATAGTAAGTTTTCTCCTTTCTATTACTGTATATGTACTGTGTTAGTGAATGCCTTGTTTTTTTATTCAGGAATGCAAGGAGCTCACATCATTGACAAGATGGAGGTATACGTCCAATTCCAGTATTTTCTTTGTATATAGCATCCAAGCTTGGCTGTTGTTTTTTTTCTAAAATTTCACCAGATAATTGGAGTTTCTGTTTGATAGTGTTGATGTTTTGATGTCTTTTTCTTGTTGGAGTCACACTTACTTTTTTTTTTGTTCATTGTGTAGCAAAGCAATACTTATGTTTGAAGACGATGAAAGGTTCAAAGCAGTTGAGCGTCCAAGGGAGCGTGAAGATTTATTTGAGAACTATCTTGTGGAACTGCATAAGAAGGTCATTAGATATTTAACTTTTTGCCTTGTGACGCCTTTCACTGTGGTAGTTCTTACTGTTGATCTTTGAACGTTCATATATTTCTTTGTTGATATACTGGTTTTGGATTCTGCGGCTTCACTCTCTTCTATCCTAGTACTACACTTTTGAAAAAAACAAATTCGCTGCAATTTATCAATGGTGTTATGTCTACATACTTTTTACATTTTTAATTTAAATGGAGAATTTACATTTTTCCTTCCAATTTTTTTTTCTGGAATCACAGTTAGTCTTGAAGCTATTTGTTTCTTTCATACTTATGATAAGCACTTTATTCTGTGCTGTTCACTTGAGAGAACAGCTTCATTCTAGATGGGTTGGCCTTGTTATATGGGCATAGCCGTTACTTGCAGCATGACCCAATTCCATGGCCTTTGCGGCAGTACAGCCAAGAGGGTATCGAATGAGGAAGGTTGAACCCCTTCCATCCTGTGAACTTTGCACTAAGATAAAATTTAGGGTATATTTCGATGGTGTCCATAACCTGTAATTTCACAAGGTAAGGGACGCCACAGCTTCTTAGTTGGGTGTTTGGTTCCCAATAATTGTGGCTTGCTTTTTTAGCTTAATAGCACATATTTTGTCGTCACACATGTGCCAAGCATTGCCTAAGGTGTGGTGAGCTGCCACATTTGTGGCTGGCCACACCTTTTTAGCTTCATACCCTATCAGACTCACACGTGCCAAACATGCCTAAGGTGTGGCAGAGCAAATTGTTATTCACACCTTAGGCATAATTTGGCAAGTGTGGCAAGGTGTGGATATATCAACCAAAGTTGCACTAGCATTAGTATTGTGTTCAAGCACCTTGTTAGTTTTTGACAATGGAGTTTTAGCTTCAGAAATGTCACATGTTCACCATAAACCACTGATGACACGGTTTGCTGTGCTTGATCTAATACATACCATACTGTAGGAAAAAGCCAAGGCTGCTGAAGAACACAAAAGATATGTAACAGAATACAGAGCTTTTCTAGAATCATGTGACTTCATCAAGGTTATTTCTTTGATTTCTCATATAGTCAATCTGTTTATACAGAAGCTGTACAAATGAATATTTTTTTTTCATTATTGCAGGCAACTACTCAGTGGAGAAAAGTTCAGGAACGTCTGGAAGATGATGAACGCTATTCCCGACTTGAGAAGATCGATCGCTTGGATATTTTTCAAGTAATTATTTTCCTGGCCTTCAGTCAACTTTTGCTGTTTTGTGGTTCATGTTCAATTATACATTTTGTATATTGCAGGAGTACATACGGCACCTGGAGAAAGAAGAGGAAGAGCAGAAGCGGATACAAAAGGTACTACATTATTATTCCTCGTCAAGAATCTAGACGTATTATTTTTTCCAACCTATAGATGAAAATTAAGCTAACGTTCATATACAGGATCAAGTGAGAAGACAAGAGAGGAAAAACCGTGATGGGTTCCGTAAAATGTTGGAAGAACATGTCGCTGATGGTACACTTAACGCAAGAACTCGGTGGCGTGATTACTGTTCACAGGTTCTTGAAATATTTATTTTCAGAGATAGAGTGTTAAAAAATGCTTTTCCTGATTCTTTACATTTTATCAATTCACAGATAAAAGATTCAGAGTCTTACTTGGCTGTAGCCTCAAACACATCTGGCTCCACACCGAAAGAGCTATTTGATGACGTGATCGAGGAACTTGACAAACAGGTTATTTTCAGAAATTCTGGATATATCCTTGTAACAGTTCATCCAATGTTTTAGGGAGTGTTATACTATTGCTTTTCTTTTTTTCTTTTAATTTTTTTCATTTGTATGATCTTTTTTACAATCGAGCATAGACTTTGTTAGCCGCTGAATTCTTACTCTTGGTAGTAGCAGAATTCTTACTCTCATCGAGAGAGGATGACACTAGGAGTTGGGGCAATTTTCTGGTTTATTTCTTTCACAAAATGCCATGCCAACCTGAGGGTTTGGGGATACATATTTATAGGCTGCTAGCCAGCTAAGCATATATGCTAAGATGCTGTCTTAGCCAGTCAAGGCTGCTAGCCAGCCAAGCATATGCTAAGATGCTAGATGCTAGATGCTAGATGCTAAGATGCTGGCCTAGCCAGTCAAGGATGCTGTCCTTGATGGGCAGCAAGACCACCATGTAGCCACAAGGACCATATGCTACAGCCCCACAAAGACCAGCCAACACAGAGACTTATCCCATCATTCTCCCCCTAAGTCTTGTGCATCGTCTTGTGGGAAAGTTGAACCATCCCGGTCCTGGAGCAAAGCTCAAGGAACTTGACCCTCCCAAGAGGCTTGGTAAGCAGGTCCGCAAGCTGGTCCTGGGTGTTGATGTAGCTTGCCTTGATGCTTCCTTTCTCCAAACAGCCTCGGATGAAGTGGTACCTCACCCGGATGTGCTTACTCCGTTCATGGAAAACGGGGTTCTTTGCTAGGGCCAGAGCGGACTTGCTGTCCATCCTGAGCTCCACCGCTCTAGTGTCTCTGCCGAGGAGATCACCAAGCAGTCGAGCGAGCCAGAGCGCCTGAGTCGAAGCGGTGGAGGCCGCTATGTACTCGGCCTCGCAGCTGGACAGGGCCACCGCCTGCTGCTTGACCGACTGCCAGCTAACGAGGCACTTGCCGAGGAGGAAGAGGATCCCGCTCGTGCTCTTGCTGGTGTCGATGTCGCCGGCGTGGTCGCTGTCGCTGTACCCGACGAAGTGTTCCGCCCCAGGGCACCTAGGGTAGTAGAGGCCGTGGTCGAGAGTCCCCGCAACGTAGCGGATGATCCTCTTCACAGCCTGCTGTTGCTCCGTTGTCGGTCGCTGCATGAACCGACTAACATAGCCGACGGAGAATACCAAGTCCGGCCGTGTGTGGGCGAGGTAGCGAAGGCTCCCCACAAGACGCCGGTACTGCGTAGCATCCACCTCCTCCGTCGTGCTGTCGCGGCTCAGCTTCAGCCTCTCCTCCATCGGAGTGAGAGCTGGGTTGCATTGCATTGTCCCTAATTATTATTATGTACTCATATTCACTTGGATAAGGAGTTGTTGCACGTGTATTACTTATTAACATCATTCTACCTGTGTTATTCCTGGGATACGCTAAGCTTTGGTAACTAGTAATGGTAAAACAAAAGTTCTCTTAGAATGAACACATACTATCTAATCTTTTCTACCTATCAAGGAAACCCTTAATAAGTACAGTTGGTATAGTAGTGGAAAGATATTTCAGAGCTGCCATCATATGTGTGACATCATCTTAGTGATGTAGTCAAATGGACTTGTATATTGAATTGTTGTGCATCTACCTTTAGGGTGCTCAGTCAGTGCTTTCAATGATTGCAAGGTTGATGTTAATTTAGCTGATATTTTCACAATCAGAATTAGTGAAGGCCGGGCCTGGTGCAAGCGGTAGAGTCTTACCGCCTGTGACTGGAAGGTCCCTGGCTCGAGTCGCGGTCTCTTCACATTGCACAGGCGAGGGTAAGGCTTGCCACTAACACCCTTCCCCAGACCCCAGACAGAGCGGGAGCTCTCTGTACTGGGTATGCCCTTTCACAATCTGAATTAGTGTTCAAGGAGTAGTTGTGTTGTCTAGCTGTTGCTGTACCTGAGCTTAACCAGCGATAAATCATCTTGTTGAATTTGTGAGGATGTGAATGGAAAGAGTGGCAAAAAGGTTGTGAAGATATCATATTCCAAGTCTGTGATGGGGTCGATCCGTTGATGGCTGGGTGAGGTTGGCTGCTAAGGCTGAAATCACAAATGAGAGGGATAGATATAGAAGGGGAATTAGATTATTGGTTCTTACTTCAGATACATGCCATTCGCCCCAACACACAAAGCCGTCTGGCTCCTAACAACCGAATCAAACATGCTAATCTAATTAACTAGCTTAATCCTACCTGTAAGGTCTAATAACAACTTAAGTAATCTTATCTCTTTTTCGATATGTGATGCAAGGCTGGTCCATTGACATGCTGGCCCATGGCTCCTTAATCCATCACATCAGATATGGAGGACAAGAGAAAAAGGGAAAGGGTATTTGAAATAGACATGCCTTGATTGATAGATAGCGCCCCGTTATATTAGGAATCTAGCAGTAACCAATGCTTTTTTCAAGTAGGGAAATTGACTGGTGACCAGGGGTCCGAAATCACCTTCAATTAAAACATATGATGAATCCATGATGTTGCAAAATGCAAATGTTTAAAGTTCCATAAGAATCATGTACACATTAACTTGTTTAAAAGAAAAAGGGGTACTGTGAGCACATGATGAACATGGCAGATCTGTTTTACTGAGTCCATTTGAAAAGCTATCTTTATATTTGTGATGCTTATGGTTTCCTGGTATACTCTTGTTGTACAGTATCAAGAAGACAAGACCCAAATCAAAGAAGTGGTGAAATCTGGAAAGGTATGGTTTTTGTGTATAATCGTGATCTACATTTTGCTTCTTGCGGAAAATAGTACACATTAATTTACCATGTATTATGTGTACACGCCATAAAGTTGTCGTATTTATGATTTGCATCCCTCTTCCAGGTTCCTATGACAACTTCGTGGACATTAGAGGAATTCCAAACTGCTATTCTGGAGGATGATGCTCTTAAAGGAATATCAACCATCAACGTCAAGGTGTCATATTGACTGCAAGTTTCGATTGATATCTAAATGATGTTATCAATGTGTTGCATTTTTTCCAGATTGTTGTTTTACTTTGCTGGATTGGTTGCAGCTTATCTATGATGATCAGCTTGAAAGGCTCAGGGAAAAAGAGCAAAAAGAGGCTAAGAAGCGCCAGCGGTTGGGGGAAAATTTTTCAGATCTTCTGTATTCAATCAAGGTATTGCAGTAAGCATGTTACATTATTTCTTTGCCATTGCTTACATTTGCTTGGTCTTGCTATGCATGGTAACAAGGGTTTTCACGACAAAAAAGTAAAGTTGGACAGCATTCCTGGGGTCTTAGCATCCAATGACACTTCTCTTAAGGACCACCAGCTTGTAATTTCTAAGTGCAAGTTGCATGTAGCATTAATGTGCATTTGTGTAATTGGCAATAATTAGTATGGGTATTGTGGTTCATCACCCATGGTGCCTAGTACAGTAGTACTGCTAGTGTAAAGGTTGTGCAATGAAAAATTTTAATGTGGATGAGTGCCAAATGCAAAAGGAAGAGAATCCTTGCTCACCTTCCCCAAAAGGAAGGCAAGGCAAGAGAACCAAACTTGAATCCACCTCGGCACCTCCACCCTTACCTTGCTGGGCAGGTTTAGGCAATGGATTCAAATTCAAACATGCCATATGCCCTTTAGAGAAACCACAATGTGCTCCAAAAGCAGTGCATAGGGACTAAATTATTCCATACAGACTGCCTGAAACATTGTGGAAGAAACAATAGAGCAGTCCATTACAGAAGTCGTCAATAAACCTACAGACCGCCCATAAGCAATAAAAAATATTTCTCCATCTCTCTGCCTGGGTTCTTGTTGTTGCCGCTCCCGCCGGCTGCCTGCGCCGCCCGCAAGGACGCCGTCCCGGCCCTCCATGTCACCGGCGAGGACGTCACCCAAGCCATGCGCGCCGCCCTCGATGCCGCGTGTCTGGCCATCCGCACCACCAGCGAGGCCACCGCAGCCATCCGTGCTGCCCACGAGTTCGCCGCCATGGCCATCCGTGCTGCCCACGAGTTCGCCGCCATGGCCATCCGTGCTGCCCTTGAGTTCGCCGACCATATGCGCGGCCCGAGAGGTCGCCATCTACACGCCGGACATGAGAAAGAAGCAGCCCAAATCAGATCCGGGAAGAAGAAAACCCATTCAGTGGCTGCATGGCACCCCATACGTACTGTCTGTGCCTCCCGTGAGTGCGTATCCGCCACTGGCCTTTGCCTCCAATCTGATCCGATTTTGGCTCGAGTATGGCAGTGCGAAGGGAGGGAGTGGGCGGCGGTTTTCCGATGTGTTGTGCCGAAGAGAGAGAGAGAGGATGGGCTGAGGGTGGACGGTTCATGGTTGGGATACATATGATTTTTTTTATGTTACAGTGGGCCCCTATTTTGGTCCATATAGACTTGAACATTGTGGTGACAACAATAGCTATTGTCCACTGACACAGGTCCCACCCATGTGGACTAAGTAGTCGAAATACATTGTGGTTGCTCTTATGGGAAACCACGGTGGTAAAATATCAGGAAGAATGGCTATGACTTGCTACTCATCAGCTTAACTTGATGTGCTTCTTTATACGGAGTATGATATAATCCATAACTTGTTGATATATGGTAAGTGGATTTATTTGAACTAGTAAATGCTATCTGAATTTGTTGAATGCAAAAATAACACAGAATTATTAAGCCTGCGCCAAATGTGTTGGTACTTTGAAAATGCAAATCTTATAGATACTTCTTTCCTGTAGCATCACTTGAATGGCTTTATTATTTGGTAACTGATTTTGCATCAGCTACTTGACTCTTGGTATTTCTCTCCGTATCAGTCTTACTCTGAGATGTTTTGGTACTGGAGTTTGCCTAAACCAGGGAAAATGGTTTTCGGCTGTTTTATATTCGCATTTATGACCTGCATTTTGTTGAAGTTTATTTGCTCTGGGCATATTGAATATTCATCAATAGACTCTTCATTGATAGTACAGAAACCATACCATCTCTGTGACCCTGTCCAAGCATACCAGATTTGGATTGCAAAATCTTTGATTTCCAGTGCAAATCTGAATCCATTCTGAGATCCCTTGCAACTGCATGCATATTTAGTCCAGTGTTCTGTGTTCGATGGATATGGTGACATAATTTGCCAGACTATTAATCTGGATATCAGGATATGCCATGCTTTTGATGTGATTTATTTGTGTTTCTTTGAAACATTGTAGGAAATATCAGCTTCTTCAACCTGGGATGATTCTAAACAGCTTTTCGAGGATAGCCAAGAGTTCAGGTAATGGCAAATGTCAATCATCCTTTTAATCATTTTAAGAACAGTTTACCACACTACATGCATGTGCCCGACTAGTTGATGTACTGCCATTGTGGGTTGGAAAACAAAAAACGGTTTACTAGTCCTGCCTGTTCGCTGAATATAGTACACAGAATATAGCAGTAGTGGTAACAGTCAAATTAATTGAGTATATGAGTTGTTACTTCTGGAAAAGAAATTATTCTCCAGGCCCAAATAAAAATGAGTATGCTCCAATTCTTTAATATCATGGTATTGGATTCTCTGATATAACTATAGGTTCCATTTTTTTGACTATTTTGGGTCCTCATTTAAATAAAGATTAATCTGTCCAGTATAGTACATGATTCATTTAATTGAAACTGAACAATGATTGTGTTGGACTACAAATAATTTTTTATAGAAATATGTCATGCAAAATGTTGATTTAAGCCTCAGAGTTGATGAACTGTGTTACGGATGTTTTAACTGCTGTATGATAGGGACTCGTATCAGATTTTCCTACTTATTATTTTTATCAAGTGAGTGATTCTTATGTTGGCTTTGTTGCATTAGGGCCTTGGACAGTGAGGCTTATGCTAGAGAGCTTTTTGAAGAGTGTGTTGTCCACCTGAAAGAAAGGTTAAAAGAGAAAGAACGTTTGAGGGAGGAAGAAAAGGTAAATGGTTGTATTGTTGCCTTATATCATCTATCTGCAGTCTTCATAGCTTGTTTAGAGTTTATATGCTGCTTTGCATTTTGTGTTATTTCATAGCTTCGCATGCACAATTGGTACTTAGTGGGAATGGTAGATACCATGTGTTTATTACTTGTGTTGCTTACCAGAGGTGGAAAAGAAGTGTGATCCAACCTACCTGAGCGAGAATAGCCGATTTCTTTGCTGATTGGCTCTTTTGGTTCATTTCTGTTTCAGCTTTGGAGACCTGTATAACCGATGAGCTGAAATGCAGGATTATTATGGCTTCCAAGCCTTTTAACCTATACTCAACATGTTTGTAGCTATCATGTATATCCAGTCCTTGATAATATTAAATTCAAAAGCACTAGTATTTTAAGCTACTTTTTTATTTTAATTAATAAGTCGTGATCCACATCTATATATTACTCCCTCTGTTCCAAATTATAAGTCTTTTTGGCTTTATACTATATCTAGATACATAATAAAAACTATGTATCTAGACAAACCAGAACGACTTATCACTCGGAATAGAGGGAATATGATTTTGTATGTGTTAAGATTAAGCCGAACTAAGCATTTGTGCTTTAATTTGGTTTGAGACAGCACAATGCCAAGATTTCAAAGATGGTTAATGTTTTTATGGGAACCAACTGAACTAACCAGATATTTTCTGTGAGATGTTTCTTTTCATTTCTCATTTCCCCCTGTAATTTTTTATACTCTTATATTAGGCAAAAAGAGAGAAAGAACGCGAGGAGAAAGAGAAGAAGAAAGAGAAAGAGAAAGAAAGGAAGGACAAAGAACGCAAAGAAAAAGAAAGAGACCACCGGGAGAAGGAGAGAGAAAAGGAAAAAGGGAAGGATCGATCAAGGAGAGATGAAGAGCTTGATGGTGCTGATTTGGACACCCATGGTACAAAAGATAAGAAAAGAGATAAAGATAAAGAAAAGAAACATAAGAGACGCCACCATGACACAGATGATGTAAGCTCTGAAAGGGATGATAAAGATGATGCTAAGAAGTCTCGGAGGCATAGCAGTGATCGCAAGAAATCTAGGAAGGTATAAAATTTGCTATTCTGTGCAAATCAAGCTAAACATTAGGGGATGTTGTGACTCTGATTTGGTGTTATTCATTCATACTTCATGTGGTGCTAAAGTCCATACAAAATCAACAGATTTAGCAACTGTAACCAAATGTGTTTGGCATCAGTATGTCAGCAGAGCGAGCTTGATGCTACTGTTTGAAGACTATTTCCTTTCAAGTTCACTTAACTGTAGTTATTTTCTGTTTCCTGTTTGTGCTATTCGGCTTCAAACATGTTTACCTTGTTTGTTGTTCAGCTGTAAAACCACCAGTTCTTTTTGTAGTTATTCCTAATTTTGTTTATTAGAATAAACTAAATACCTACAAGAAGGTAAATTTGCTGTTAGATGTCTGTTAGAATTTTTTTTCCTAAGAAACAGGAGGCATTATTCCATCTCCCCCACAAAATGTTTATTGCTTTAGTCATACTATTCTGTATTCTATAAATGTTTACTATACGTCATACTAGGTCCCCTACTTTTAATAGACTACTCCCTCCATTCCAAATTATAAGACATTTTGGCTTTTCTAGATACATTGCTTTTATCTAGACTGTATATCTAAGTGCATAGCAAAAGTTATGTATCTAGAAGACCCAAAACTTCTTATAATTTGGAATGGAGGGAATAACATGTTCATGTGGAATCGGTTGGACAAGCCACAAATCAGCCAGCTAGGTCATCTTGTCTTTATTAGCTGGGTTGTCTTTTTCCATGGCCTTAAATTGTTTGAGCGGGAAACTGGTTGTAGAACAATCCAAAATTTTTCCACGGCTTTGAATAGTTGTTGCAGGTAAGTTAAAACCTTTTTTTAACGTTGGCCATCAATATTTCAAATTTTTGATCGAAAGTAGTACGACTTTGTAGAGCTTACGACTTACAAAGAAAGCTCACATAATCATACCAGTCTTGTGATTTTTGGATATTTACAGCCTTGGCACAAATGTGCAATGCTGACAATCCTTTGAACCAGCTTTTCCATTGAGAACTAACACCTCCTTGTTGCAAAGTATGAATTTTAAAAAGAAATAAAGGAAAGTTATATAACTGTAGTATGGCTAGCTCCAAAAGAAAAATTGTCCTTGCTCTCAGATTTGTTTCCCTACTAGAATGACAGCATCATAATCAATATGAATACAACCTAATCTTTTTGTAATCCATCAACATTAACCAAAACGCTGACAATAGCTGCAATTAATATGTAACTGTTCTGTTCTGTTGCTTAATTTCTGAAATATTCTTCAGTCACCTGAATCATTGTCATGGTATTCGATTATGGTTAAAGTGTGTAATAAGATCATTATTGTTGATCATGCAGCATGCACATGGTTCAGACTCGGATAGTGAAAACCGGCACAAAAGACATAAAAAGGACCGAGATAGTAGCAGAAGAAATGGTGGACATGAGCTGGAAGATGGTGAACTTGGAGAAGATGGAGAGGTCCATTAGTCTTTCCGTTTGCTACCAAGATTGCCAGTAATTACTGCCCCTTGTCATGTTCTCCATTGCTCCTATTCTTCTTGCTTTTGACATAGTGCTTCGGGCTTAACAATCATTAGTGTTATAGTTATTTAGTCCCATATATTCTGAAATATTTTCTTTAATATCTACATTTCTGCAGTACCACTTGTCGTTTCTTTCCTTTTTTCATAATCAATGTGTGTTGTTTTGGGGTAGTTGCACATATTATTCTCTGGAAAAGGTGCAGCACTTTAACCATGTGGTTTGCTTCATGTGGATGGTATGTCCTGGTTTGGGATGGTGTGAGTAGTAACTTCTTTTGTCTGGATGTGCGAATTGTAGCCATGTATTTTTGTAACGTTAACAAAATATTTTGTTGCCTTCCTAGACACTTTTTTATCTCTGCCTTCTCTTTTTCCTTGTACTTTACTGTGTAGGTTTGTATTTGGGTATGTACATGGGAGCTGAAAAGTGTGAGTGTGCCTTAATTATCCTTCAGAACCTTGGCTGGACAACATGCAACTTTAGATAGCCATAACCACAAGTTGTCTTGTCCTATTCTCAGAAAATAAATAAACAAAACCATCAATTTATTTTTGTTCCAACTATTATAATCTTATTTATAGAAGGGCGGGCCTGGTGCAAGCGGTAGAGTCTTACCGCCTGTGACCGAAGGTCCGGGTTCGAGTCGCGGTCTCCTCACATTGCACAGACGAGGGTAAGGCTTGCCACTGACACCCTTCCCCAGACCCGCACAGAGCGGGAGCTCTCTGCACTGGTTACGCCCTTTTTTTTTATTATAATCTTATTTATGTCCTGATGAAGTTTATTACTGACATTTGACTGAACCATCGCAGCTATGTAGCATTCATCTCCAGTCTTGTTACACATGGATTTGTTGCCGTCTCTTGCCTGTTGAGTTGCGCTGAAGCCTATCAGCTGGATTTTGCTCTGCCGCAGCTGTGATGCTACTGCTGGGGGGCAATGGATATAGCAATAACACCAGCCCATGCTTGACACCTTTTATTGGTCCATCTGACAGCTGATCAGGCTAATTTTTCATTTCCTTCGAAGTCCATGATGCAGTTTGTTTTGAGGTAACATGGTTTGTGCTGAGGTTACAGATCGAAGTTGCTCAGTTTTCAACAAGTTGCTTTGTGAGTGTGATGTGCTTTTGGACTAGGCTGAGTATTGAATGTTTGATTTTGTCGCTAATGTCATCTTAAGACATGTTCATTGTACTAGGATTTAGATTTATTTGGAATTGTGTCGAGGATTGTTGGACTGGAAGATTCAGCGTGTTTGTATTATGGTTTTCATTTTCCAGCTTATCCAGGTTTACTCTTAAATTCGTAGGGTTTTGTACCCAGAATTATACTGGATGCTTTCAGACGAAGGCTTCCTGTTGGGGGAGTTGACAGCTTATCTTATTCGCATTATCAGTGCCCTGACTCTTGAACTGTTTTCAACCAACACCTTGCCCTTGAGGATATTGCCCTGTTCGCTTTGCTAAAAAGCCATGGCTGAAAGTACTATTTGCTGATTTGTCGTGAGAGAAAAATACTGTTCATTCATTGAAATAGTATGGCTCACAGGAGACAAGCGAACAGGGCCATTGTGAAATTGTATGACAGATGGTTACTTGTCTGATGCAATGCTTGAGATGTGCCCGTCGTATACATTTTCCTTGAGTGACCTGCGTTATTCCGCATTTCGTTGCTTCCGTGAGGGGAGCGACCGTTTCTGGGCCCTCCACAATTTGTTGGGTTAACTAATCTTCAATTCAAATAATTGAAAATCCCGTAGGTGGGCACACTTGTCAGTACTGTCTAACTTTGGCCCTTCGGCTCGTTTTCAGTGGTTTTGAGTTGCGGGAACGTTGCTTCTCTCCACAGATTTCCTAGGTATCCTTGTTGCCATCACATGTCAGCTTCGCGCCCTGGATCGACAGGCCACGAAACTCTTGCTCGTCATGCGAAACGTGCTGCCAGCTGCAGGAACACGGTGGCAAGTGCGCGATGTACACTAGCGCAACGAGGAGCGCGAGGCGAGATTCACATCGTCCAGCGCGCTCAAATGGTTGTACACTAGCGCAACAGGGCCCTCAAGCTCCACGGCAGATACGGACACTGATGCCACATCGCCGACCTGAGCTAATCCATCGCCAAGGGGGGTCGCACCTTGGTCGAGATCACCGGCGACAACGGGTGGTGCTGGAGGATGACGATGGTGGTAGCCTGAGGTCGCTCTGACGCTCTGCAACCAACGTATCCATGCGTGGAGGCGAGCAAGGTGAGCTCCGGCGGCGAGGCCATCTCTAGCGGTGCGAAAAGCTTAGAGCAAGAGAGATGGTTGCAGCTTGTCATAGTTCACGTGGAAAAGTGGGCTTGGAAACTAGGGTCATGTCATGTGTACACTTCACATCTCAGGCCCTGTTTGTCTGATTTGAATTTTTTTTACACTTACAAAACGCATTCCGCTTGGAATTTCCTGTGCACTGTTTGGTTAAAGAATGACATGAATGCAACTATTCTGAAGATACCGTGCTAATTTCAACATAAAAGAGAGCCTATCTTAATTCGTTTCATCAGGGAGATAGCCGCCAGGATAGCCATTAGCAACTAAGCAGTTGAGCTCAATTTGAACCCCAACTCACACAAGCGTCAAAGTGAATATCATCGGGGAGATAGGGAGCCGCCAGGATAGCCATTAGCAACTAAGCAATTGAGCTAAAAAAAAAAGCAATTGAGCTCGATTTGAACCCCAACTCACACAAACGTCAAAGTGAATATCAATCGAGAATACATTTCAAATCAACACTTCAATTTTGGCTGAAACAATTGGAGCTAAAAGGGTAAAGAAATGAAGAGCACAAATTCACTCGCTATCTTCTCCACCGGGAAACACCAAATTGACAAAGAGAAGGTGGAGGAGGATGCATGCAAGCAACCGAGAGATAGCAACCATAAACATCCTGGATCTCGCGACCAAGTTCTTCAAGGACTTTGACTTCTTGGGCGAGATGTGAAAATGAGCTCATAGGTACAAACAACTTCATGGATGAGGAATAACGTGGGGGAGGGTCGTGGCACCAGAGAGCAGCGTGGGACTCACAATTCGATCCGCGAGGAAGGCTTCAACATAGCGATAGAACTAGCAAACATGGGCTCGACTTGATAAACGCCAGAAGAAAAAAGCATGGCCTGTTGAGGCGTTTTTGTTTTTCCACTTGTAACAACCTAGACCATGTGTAATTCTAGCGGGCTAACCGATCATCCAAGCAAAAAAAAAAAAAAAAATGGGCATGTAATTTACAATGATTTTGGACCAAATATCCTGCTTCCAAATAGACACTTAGGGTTAAGATTGATGGCATCGGTAGCTAGGTGTCCACATTGTTGGGTTTCTTGGTTGTCTCGTGGCTAACTTGTGCTCAAGGTAGAGGTTGTCTCGTGGGACAATATTTGAAGTTAGCAAAAAATTTACAAAGGTTTTTTTTTGCATTCAAAAAAAATTACAAAGGTTGAAAAACGATTTTGTTTGGAGAAGCTTTGGACACGCTTGGGCTGCTGAAGGTGGCCCTGGCGGTCCAACTGATGGGGCTGGCGGTTGGACTGCGGTCAGTGTAGTGGTGAACAGGAGTAACGCTTGATTCGTTGACTAACTGGGCCAGCTGACTGGACCAAACGGTCCATGGCCGTCGGACTGCCAAGGCCAAGTGACCATTGGGCCACTCGACCGTTTGAATGGCACGCTGGCACTATTGGCCGATCGGACTGCCAGCTACCCAGAGGCTCTGCCTCTTGGTCGAAACGGCTAGTTCTTCTCAGGGGTGGTCAGTTGTGAGGGGTCACTTGGCACTTGGGGAAGCACATATACATCAAGAGAGCCTCACCACACCTCTTCCTCTCATATACTTCATATGAGACAAGTGAAAGCATCTAGGCCCCTAGTTGGGTTTCGGTAATTAATGACAATACAAGATTACTATGACTAACGTGTGTTTTGCAGAGGCAAATGTGTTAGGTCATAGTAATGGAGATCGATTGGGCAATCGAGGTGGTCATGCCCCTACGATGGAAATCGTTTCGGTTTTCAAAGGATGGACGACAAGGTTAAGGACGGCTAGTTCTAAGTGTCGATTAGAGTTGGAGTGACACTTAGAGTAGTTTAGGACTTTGTTTTTCCTTTGGCCGTACTATTAATGGGGGTATGGATGGGTAGCTTGACCTAGGTGAGTCTAGTGAGTTAGGTGTGGTGCACACTTGTTAAAACTAGCTCTAGGTAGCTCCACAACAGCCCTATGATCCTTTGGAGCAAACTTCATTCACTTATGATCGAGAGTTGGAAGTGAATGGAGGGTCAAATGCTGACCGGACGCTGGCCGCAGGGTCCGGTCAGTTCATTTGATCAAGGTGACTGCGTTCGGTGTGACCGGACGCTGGAGTGGTCAAATGATCGGACGCTGAGAGGCAGCGTCCGGTCGACTCCAGTAAGGTTCCAGAGAAGGGAATCTGTGACCGAACGCGTCCGGTCAGTACTGACCGGACCCTGGGGGTTCAGCGTCCGGTCGAGTACAGTAAGGTTCCAGTGAGGGTTTAATGCGACCAGACGCGTCCGGTCAGTGGTGATCGGACCCTGCCAGCGTCCGGTCAACACATTATCACTGGAATGTAGGTTGAATTGACCGGAGCGTCCGGTCAACATGACTGGAGCGTCTGGTCACCCCGCAGAAGCTCATAACGGTTCGTTTTTCAGGCTACCTTATAAATAGAAGCTCCACTCGCGTGTGGAGTCACTTTTGCTCATTCCAACAACTGAGAAACACGTTTGTGAGTGCTAAGAAGAGCAAGGTCCTAGTGAGGTGATTGAGATTTGAGAATCCAGGAGAGTAGCCTCATTAGTGAATCAAGAGTAGCCAAGTGTGCATCCATCTTCTCATTAGGCTTTGAGTGGTCAAGTGAGAGTTCGTGCTTGTTACTCTTGGTGATCGCCATCACCTAGACGGCTTGGTGGTGATTGGGAGCTTGGTGATCACCCGGCGGAGCTTGTGGGTGACCTAACTCAAGTTGTGAGCGGCTTTGGATGATTTGACGCAACGGAGTGTCAAAGAATCAACCCGTAGAGAGCACTTGATCCTTGCGCGGATCAAGGGAGAGCTACACCCTTGCGCGGGTGCTCCAACGAGGACTAGTGGGGAGTGGCGACTCTCCGATACCTCGGTAAAACATCGTCGCGTTCCTCTCTCTCTATTTACTTTGATCATTTACTTTGAGCAATTCAATACTTGTCTTTACATTCATAGAATTGCCATGCTAGAGTAAGTTTGGAACATAGGTTGCAAGTCCTTTGTGCATTAGAGTAATAGAAACACTTTTCTAGGCACATGGGGTTAATTGGGCTAACCGTAGGATTTAATTATTGCAAGAAAATTTAGAATTAGCCCAATTCACCCCCTCTTGGGCATCTTGATCCTTTCAATTGGTATCGGAGCCTCGTGCTCACATTTTTAAGCTTAACCGCTTAGAGCAAGATGTCTCACGGGGATGGACCTCCTCCTATCTTTGAGGGGATGACTTTCCATATTGGAAAATCAGCATGGAGGCGTACTTAGAAGCTCTAGACGTTGGTATTCTTAGAGCCGCCTCACAAGGCTTCCCAAAACCTCGGGATGCTACTAACCTATAAGGCGATGAGGTTAATTATGAAAAATGGAATGCAAAGGCTCGCAACACCATCTTTAGAGGCCTTTGCAAAGATGTGTTCAACCGCGTAGGGAACCACAAAGATGCCCATGCACTATGGTCGGATGTTTGTGCGCTCCATGAGGGAACCAAGAGTGAGCGTGAGGAACGCTATCATCTTGTGATTAAAAAGCTAAATTCATTTGAGATGCTTCCCAAAGAATGTGCTAATGAGATGTATTCACGTTTGAATGTTCTTGTAGAGGAAGTCAATGGGCTTGGACTTACTCAAATGTCACCATCTGACGTTGTGAGAAAGATCTTGAGTGTCCTCCCCATTGACAAATATGGGCATATTGTGACCGTGCTACACCAAGATGATCTTTCCACCGCTACACCGACACAAATCTTGGGAAAGATCAATGCTCATGAGATGTACATGCACATCACGCCACAAGATGGCTCATCCTCTACCAAGAAGAAAGAGAAGGACTTAGCATTCAAAGCTAGTCAAGACAAGGGCAAAGCAAGACTTGAGTATGAGAGCTCAAGTGATGATGAAGATGAAGATGAAAACCTTGCTCTCATGGTGAAGAAAGCTGCCAAGATGCTAAAGAAGCTAAACAAGAGTGTCATCAAGTTCGACGGCAAGAAGAAGTTCTTCACAAGCTCTAGAAGAAAGCCAATCTCCGAAATGGATTGCTTCAATTGTGGTGAACTTGGTCATCTAGCACATCAATGCCCCAAGCCCAAGAAAGACAAGTTCAAGAACAAGAACAAGGGCAAGAAAGATGATTCAAGTAATGAAGATGAAGATGAGAAGAAGAAGAACAAGCCATACAAGAAGAGAGATGGCAAAAAGAAGGACTTCCACAAGAAGAAGAGTGGAAAGGCCTACATCGTCGGTGTTGGCTCACGGACATTGATTCATCTAGTGGATCATCCGATGATGATAGTGACAATGAGAAGGTGGCCGCCATTGCTATTGATCTTCCATCTTCACCGCCACTATCACCATCATCCTCTACACACCTATGCCTTATGGCCAAGGGTGAACGCAAGGTAACTAAGAATGATGATAGTAGTGATGATGAGCAAGCTAGTGATGATGATAGTGATAGCGATGATGATGATTCACCTTCATATGATGATCTTGTCAAAATACTAAGAAAATATACTAAGATCATTAGAAAGAGTAGAGCTACAAATGAAAAGCTTGATGCTAAAAACGATTCACTCTTAGCAAAGTGTGACACATTAGAAAAGGCTAATAATGAGCTTAGAGAAACTAATGATGCTATATCATCCAAACTCAAGGAGCTCAAATCTTCTAAGAAAGAGCTTAAAGATAAACATGATAAACTTGAGTGGGTGCACAATGAGCTCATCACTAGCCACAACAAGCTAAAAGATGAATATACAACTCTTAAGATCAATCATGATACTCTTGTTATTGCTCAAGAATTTTTACCAAATGAGCCACATGATGCTACTAACCATGTTGTTAAGATTGATATAGCTACATCATGTGATGATTTGATTGATGAGAGCATTGAGCAAGGATCTAGTGGCAAAGACAAGCAAGTGGTTGAGTGCAATGACTATGATGAATATGTCAAGCTCAAGAACACAAATGAAAAGCTCATGAAAGATCTTGAAGAAATGAAAAGCCACAACACCATTGTGCTAGAAACTCTTGATCATGACAAAGAGTTGATCCTTGAGAATGAGAAGCTCAAAGAAGAAAACAAGAAGCTCAAGGAAGAGAAGAAAGATGATGCTCTAAAGGAAGAAAATAAGAAGATCAAGTTGGAGAAAGAGCATCTCAAGATTGGGTTGAGCAAGTTTGCTAGAGGAAAGCACCTCCAAAGTGAGCTACTCATGAACACCGTCATAAAGATAGATAGAAGTGGCATTGGATATGTGGCAAGTGTAGAGAAGAAGAAGGCTCAAGTTCAAGAACAACAATCAAAGCCAAAGCCAAAGCCAAAGAGATGTTTTGAGTGTGGACAAGAAGGCCACTTTGCTCATGAGTGCAAAACTCCACCTCCACAACCCTTGCCCAAGCATGCTACACCCTTTGCCTTCAATGCTCATTACATGCTTAGAAAGGATTCTAGTGGAAAGATGAAAGTCATGTTCTTAGGACCCCCTAACAAGAATAGGCCTAAGAAGATTTGGGTGGCTAAGTCACTTGTTGAGAAGGTGAAGGGCCCTCAACAAGTTTGGATTCCTAAAGCTTGAATCTCTTATGTGTAGGTGAACTACAAGACCGGTGGAAGTCATTGGGTTATTGATAGTGGTTGCACTCAACATATGACCGGTGATCCTCATATGTTCACCTCACTAGATGAAGAGGTAGATGGACAAGAGAAAATAACATTTGGAGATAACTCAAAGGGCAAGGTTAAAGGATTGGGCAAAGTGGCAATATCAAATGATCATTCCATCTCCAATGTGCTATATGTTGCTTCATTGAGCTTCAACTTGCTATCCGTTGGACAATTGTGTGATCTTGGCTTTCAATGCTTGTTTACCGAGAAGGAGGTTGTTGTATCCAAGGTAGATGATAATCAAGTGATATTCAATGGATTTAGATACAACAACTTATATCTAGTGGACTTCACCTCCGAAGATGCAAATTTGAAGACTTGCCTATTCACCAAAACAACACTTGGGTGGCTATGGCATAGAAGACTTGCTCATGTTGGTATGAGTTCACTCAAGAAGCTTATGAAGAATGATTTGGTGAGAGGGTTGAAGGATGTGAAGTTTGAAAAGGACAAGCTTTGTAGTGCATGTCAAGCCGGCAAGCAAGTTGCAAATACTCATCCCACCAAAGCTTTCATGTCAACCATAAGAGTGCTAGAACTCCTACACATGGATTTATTTGGACCAACAACATACAAGAGTTTGGGAGGGAATCTCTATTGTCTTGTGATTGTTGATGACTATTCAAGGTATACATGGGTATTTTTCCCTCATGACAAATCCGAAGTTGCATCTTGCTTCAAGAAGTTTGCCAAGAGAACTCAAAATGAATTTGAAGTGAAGCTCAAGAAGATAAGAAGTGACAATGGAAAAGAATTTGACAACACAACCATAGAAGCTTATTGTGATGAAGTTGGGATCAAGCATGAAGTCTCTGCAACTTATACTCCTCAACAAAATGGTGTAGTTGAGAGGAAGAACCGGACTTTGATCACTCTTACAAGGACAATGCTAGATGAGTACAACACCCCCGAAGCTGTATGGGCGGAAGCAATCAACACCGCTTGCTATGCATCAAACCGCCTATTCCTTCAAAAGTTCCTTGGCAAGACACCTTATGAGTTGCTCAATGGGAAGAAGCCGGACGTCTCCTTCTTTAGGGTGTTTGGTTGCAAATGCTACATCTACAAGAAGCGGCAACACCTAGGGAAGTTCCAAAGACGTTGTGATATTGGTTTTCTTGTTGGTTACTCATCAAAGTCCAAAGCATATAGAGTATTTAATCATGCCACCGGCTTGGTTGAAGAAACATATGATGTGGAATTTGATGAATCTAATGGCTCCCAAGGAGCACATGAGAATCTTGATGATGTAGGTGATGAACCATTGAGGGAGGCTATGAAGAATATTCTGGTGGGAGACATCAAGCCAAAAGATGATGAAGATGATGTACAAGTCGTTGATCAACCTTCTTCATCAAGTGTGCCACAAGATGGTGAAAAAGATGGGAGAGTAAAAAATAAAGATACTCATATCTCCCATGAGCAAATGGTGGTACAAGCACAAGATGTTGATGCTCCACAACCTCCTCCTCAAGTGGTCAATAGAAGAAATACACCTCTCCTACAAGATCATCCTCAAGATCTCATCATAGGGAGTCCATCAAAAGGTGTAATGACTCGATCTCAAAAACTTGCTTCATTTATTGCTTATCACTCTTTTGTCTCTTGCTATGAGCCTACCAAGATAGAAGAAGCTCTCAAAGATCCAGATTGGATCAATGCCATGCATGAAGAGTTGAACAACTTCACTCGCAATGAAGTTTGGACTCTTAAAGAGCGACCAAAAGGCGCAAGAGTCATTGGAACAAAGTGGGTGTTCTGCAACAAGCAAGATGATCAAGGTGTTGTTGTGAGGAACAAGGCAAGACTAGTTGTAAAGGGGTTCTCTCAAGTTGAAGGTTTGGATTTTGGAGAGACCTTTGCACCAGTTGCAAGATTAGAAGCCATCCGTATCCTTCTTGCATATGCATCACATCATGAAATGAAACTATATCAAATGGATGTGAAAAGTGCATTTCTAAATGGCTTTATTAATGAACTAGTCTATGTTGATCAACCTCCTGGGTTTGAAGACCCTAGATATCCTAATCATGTTTATAGGTTGTCCAAGGCACTATATGGGCTTAAGCAAGCCCCAAGAGCTTGGTATGAGCGCCTTTGGGACTTCCTCATTGAGAAGGGCTTCACCATTGGGAAGGTCGACACCACACTATTCACCAAGAAGCTTGATGGGCATATCTTCATTTGTCAAGTATATGTTGATGATATCATCTTTGGATCATCAAATAAAGACTCATGCAAAGAATTTGGTGAATTGATGTCGAAGGAGTTCGAGATGTCCATGATTGGTGAGCTTACATTCTTTCTTGGTTTTCAAGTCAAGCAAATGAAAGAAGGCATCTTCATCTCTCAAGAGAAATACACAAAAGATCTTCTCAAGAGATTCAAGATGGATGAATGTAAGCCAATCAAGACACCAATGCCTACCAATGGACATCTCGACCTAGATGAGGGAGGTAACCTAGTTGATCAAACTCTCTACCGTTCCATGATTGGTAGCTTGTTATATTTAACCGCATCTAGGCCTGACATCATGTTTAGTGTGTGTATGTGTGCTAGATTTCAAGCTAATCCTAAGGAAACACATTTAATTGCCATAAAAAGAATCCTTAGGTACCTTAAGCATACACCAAGCATTGGCCTTTGGTATCCCAAAGGAGCTATATTTGGATTAGTTGGCTATTCCGATTCGGATTATGCCGGTTGCAAAGTTGATAGAAAAAGCACATTCGGAGGGTGCCATTTGCTTGGTAGATCACTTGTGTCTTGGTCCTCCAAGAAACAAAATAGTGTGGCTTTGTCCACCGCCGAAGCGGAATACATTGCCACGGGTGCTTGTTGTGCACAAATTTTATACATGAAACAAACTTTGCTAGACTATGGTGTAGTTCTAGAAAAGGTACCTCTTTTGTGCGACAATGAAAGTGCGGTAAAACTTGCAAATAATTCGGTTCAACACTCTCGCACCAAGCACATAGATATCCGCCATCACTTTCTAAGAGATCATGTTGCTAAAAATGATATATCACTAGAAGGTGTAAGAACCGAAGATCAATTAGCGGATATCTTCACTAAACCGCTAGATGAGGCTACATTTTGTAGATTGCGGAATGAGCTCAATGTACTTGATTTTAGTAACTTCACTAAAAATTGAGCTTGTATTGTCCCTTGCATTCATTGTAATATACACCATGTTTAATTTTTGGTAATGCATATAGGGCTGTCTAACATGGTTAAGATAACCGCCAAAAAGCATGTGAAGAAGCTTAACCTTGGATCAAACTTGACAAGCAACTAGATTTACTTACAAAGTATTGCATATGCATGGATGTTGTTTTGTCGTTTTGTTCAATTTGCCCTCTTATTGCCTATTTTCTTAAAAAGAATTATAGCCTAAGGCAAAATATTTTGAAAATATGAGGGTTTGAGAGAGGTCACTCACATCAGTCCCAATTGGTGTTTATTTAGATCTTATTCAAGTTGGGACTTGATTGGGAACAGGCAGCATGAAGGAACATTGAAGATTTGCTAAAAAAGTGTGACCGGACGCTGCTGTCCAGCGTCCGATCAGTTCACAGGAGGTGAACTGCTGCTGAAGGAGTGACCGGACGCTGCGTTTGTGCATCCGGTCAGGAAGGGATTCTGCGTCCGGTCGTTTGAAGAAGAAACAGGCTATACTGACCGGACCCTGCCTGCGTTCGGTCATGGACCACCGGACGCGTCTGGTCACAATTCCAGAGGAATTGGACCCCTCTGGAATCGACCGGATGCTGGGTGGTAGCGTCCAGTCGCTACCACCGGAGCGTCCAGTCAGTGGATCTCGTGCGACATTAGGTCTCTTAACTCTGTTTCTGTTTATGTCACGAAGGGACCCTCATATAACCAGATTCAATCTCGCCGTTTGACTTAACCCTAGCCACCGCTAATCCCAAATCCCCGAAGAACTTGCCGTGCTCGTCCCTGCCCACGCCATCGTCTTCACGCCGCCATAGCTCCTCCGCGCCTCCCGCGACCGCGCGCCACCGCTGGTTGCCTGCGCTTGCCCCTGCTCCATGCCACCACAGCCGCCCACCTCTCGTGCCAACGCTGCCAGCCAAGCGCGACCACGCGCCACCGCAGCTGCGCCTCCACCGCGTCGATTTGCCACGCCGGTAGTGCTCGGGCTTGCCACCAAGTCCTCCACCGCTGTCCACTTCTCGCTCTGCCCTCACCTTCCTAGAGCCACCGCTGGTGCTCTCCGGTAAGGCCATAGCATCATCCTTGCTTGATTTTGATCCGTTCAAATTTCATTGCATTGACCTAAATCATCCAGGGCCGCCGAATTCATTGAAGTGGTTCACAATCCTAACCCTAGCCGGTTCCGAGGTTCCTCGCATGACGTCTCTTCTTTTCTCGGATTGCCGATCATCAGGTAGCATGCCCATCGCTTCAATTTCGTACCTACATTGCTTGCTTCCTAGGTTTTCACATCTATTAGATATATATTGTATTTATTTGTATATCCATCTACTCCATCATGTAGCGAGTCGGTGCCGTTGAGGTTCTTGTAGCAGTTGTCAGACAACTCGGAGCCAAGCTCGCGAGTACGGATCGAGGCCAAGCCTCGGGAGTGTCAGTTTGATAGTTGATCTTCATCAGCGGCAATTCATCCTCTTGTCAGATCAGATGGCTCAGACAAAGAATGTTGGTGGTGGTCCAGGAGATGACGATCGGAGGCCCCCGCCTCGCTAGCCTGCAGGACCGAAAGGCAAGGCAACAAAGCAGGTGACATCTAAGAAGCACAAGTACCCCGACACAGAGACAGTGAGAGCAGCAGCAGTCACTGAGGCCATAGAGCGAGCCGAGAGAGGTGGTGCTCGTAGTGGAGTTGTCATAGCAGATCATCTGGCACTAGATGCGCAGGGCAGACTTAGGGAGATTGAGCGACTTCATGGTAGTCCACCTAGGACTGTCATGATGGCAGGACATCGTCTGGCTATTGAGGAGCCTCAGCGTCAGGGGGAGTCTCAGCAGGAGCCACAGCAGCAGCCCCCACCAGCAGAGCCTTAGCCAGCTCAGGAGACTCAGGAGGGCCTATAGGCCGAGGAGACCGAGCAGGCACCCCAGCTATGCCACTCTGGTCGTACCAGTGCTACAGTCACCGAGGCCAGCTACACAGCATAGGGGTTCACGCCCACCGCCTAGACCATAGGGTCCGCCTCTAGTGGTACATCTTGACTTGAGGGCCGCTACGGACAGGTAGGTTCGCCAGCTGAGGTTTGTTGAGTTGGACATGTGGTTCCCTCTAAGGAGGGATGAGAGAGCAGCAGAGGGTTTCTATACATCGCTCCAGGAGGATTTCTATAATGCTTATCTCAACAGTGGGGCAGTGTTCAGATCTCAGCGGGTATGCAGTATAGAGTCTATTGTGGCAGCAGCCGGAGAGCACATCCGCCCCTACTTGTCATATTTGCCGGGGCTGACAGATCTGATTGGCCGAACAGGAGTGTATGTACCATCTTGGGTTCGTCAGTTCTACGCATCGCTCTACATTGACCCGCATCATAACTTCATACACTTTGCATTCAACGGTAGAGATTACAGGGTGATGAGTTTCAGGGCCCGGAAGATACTGAGGCTACAGGATCAGCCTGTCAGATTGCATGAGGTATGCTATGGACAGCAGGAGCCTCCTAGGCATCCTCATGGAGGGATGGTGCCCCCTACAGATCTTGTGCATCATTGCTTCAAGGAGCCCTTTGGTGAGGGGTCGAGGAGGAACCCCAGTGACCTGACTCCTACAGCTCGAGTACTAGAGGCTATCATCAGAAGGACACTACTTCCCAAGTTGGGATACAGAGAGGGTCTAACTCGCCTACAGCTCTGGCTCCTTAATGCCCTGATGCAGCAGACTGTGTTTGACATTTGGGACCTCCTTCTATTAGAGATGGAGGATACTATAGCTGAGGGCTTCAAGGGTCGTAGACAGCTTCCATATGCACATTGGATTACATTCCTGATGCTCCAGTCTGTGCAGGTTAGGACCCCAGAGATGGTTGCCGAGTACAGAGGTACCACCACAGAGTTTCTAGCTTATAACATGGCACAGAGGATCAGGCATAGCACACCACAGGCACCCACTCGGCCCAGTCATTGTCCAGATGTTCTAGAGTCAGCAGCTCAGCAGACGAGATCATCAGAGGCATAGCTGTTACTGAGGAGGAGCAGCTTGAGGCACAACAGGAGATGACTGAGTCTAGTGACAGTTCGGATGATGACTATCAACCGATTCCTTAGATGCCTCCACGCAGACATGATGCAGAGGCTGGCAGTTCCAGCTCAGCTCCACCTGCACTGCAGACAGACCCCGCTCTGATTGCTATTCTTGAGCAGATGCAGCAGGATCAGGCACGATAGGCTCAGGAGACGGCTGCCAACTTCGCACAATTTCAGGCTCGTCAGGACGAGTTCCAGCGATAGCAACAGATCCTCCAGCAGCAGCAGCAGATGCATCAGCAGTAGTTACTCATGCAGCAGCAGCTTATGGGATTCATGCAGCATATAGTAACAGCACTTAGGGCCCCACAGCCACAACCTTCGCCCTAGCTTGCTCAGCCTACCACCACCACGACGACTCCAGCAGTACATCCCAGTGGGTTTCAGAGTCAGGGACAGCCTCTAGCTCTGTTTGCTTCACTCACAGTTTAGGTGTCCTAGTGGTTGTCCTCACCAGTGGTAGCCCCGTAGTTCACACCATATCATACGGGCTTCTCACCAGATTAGTCTTCCTCGCTATTTGTGCCTGACACGTCAGTCTCCAGGAGTCTTGGAGCATCCTTCAGCGAGTTGACCGGCATGCCTACACCGCCACATATGCATACCACCGGTCCTTCTATAGCAGCCCCTATCACCGTGACTACTTAGAAGCTCCCTTCGTCTGTCGCCTCTTTAGATCCTATGACAGATGTCCCAGCAGCATCACAAGCAGCACCTGCCCCAGCTCAGACCCAGACCACTTCAGAGATGCTTCCAGCCACAGAGGGTCAGTCAGTTTAGAGCTCAGGGTCAGATGATGATGGCGCCCAGTTTCATCTTGCTCCACGTACTTCAGCGCTCGGCTCGTCCGTTGCAGTCCCACCGACCGACCCTTAGGTTTTGGTGTTTGACACCAAAGGGGGAGAGGGTTCAAGTATGTAGACTCAGGGGGAGCAAGCTAGTTATCCATTATTAGCTTATTATATACATTTGGAGTCTTATTTATGTGATACACTATTACGTTTATGCATTCATGTGTTTACCTTCATGCATACTATTATATCTATGTGATAGTGATATCTACGTGATTGTGATATATGACATGTGTGCTCTCTACTTTACATTATTTGTATGTCATATCACTTGTGTTATGCTCATTTGCCTTTGCTTCCGCATTTAAACTCCGATGCAAATGAGCCTTATTACTTGTACTCTTGCTTAATTCATATCCTTTGAGTACATCGTGTTGGCTTGGGTCATATAAGCTTGACTAACTCTTTTGTTCTTATCAACAAAAGCTTATATGAACCAAGCCCATCAAAAACCTCACTCTTTCACATACTCGAGGGGGTATTGTCATCAATCACCAAAAAGGGGGAGATTGAAAGCATCTAGGCCCCTAGTTGGGTTTCGGTGATTAATGACAATACAAGATTACTATGACTAATGTGTGTTTTGTAGAGGCAAATGAGTTAGGTCATGGTAATGGAGATCGATTGGGCAATCGAGGTGGTCATGCCCCTACGATGGAAATCATTTCGGTTTTCAAAGGATGGACGACAAGGTTAAGGACGACTAGTTCTAAGTGTCGATTGGAGTTGGAGTGACACTTAGAGTAGTTTAGGACTTTGTTTTTCCTTTGGCCATACTATTAAGGGGGGTATGGATGGGTAGCTTGACCTAGGTGAGTCTAGTGAGTTAGGTGTGGTGCACACTTGTTAAAACTAGCTCTAGGTAGCTCCACAACAGCCCTATGATCCTTTGGAGCAAACTTCATTCACATATGATCGAGAGTTGGAAGTGAATGGAGGGTCAAATGCTGACCGGACGTTGGCTCCGGTGCGACCAGACGCTAGCCACAGGGTCCGGTCAGTTCATTTGATCAAGGTGACTCGGTCGCAGATTCCCTTCTCTGGAACCTTACTGGAGTCGACCGGACGCTGGAGTGGTCAAGTGACCGAATGCTGAGAGGCAGCGTCCGGTCGACTCTAGTAAGGTTCCAGAGAAGGGAATCTGCGACCAAACGCGTCCGGTCAGTACTGACCGGACCTTGGGGGTTCAGCATCCGGTCGAGTACAGTAAGGTTCCAGTGAGGGTTTAATGCGACCAGACGCGTCCGGTCAGTGGTGATCGGACCCTGCCAGCATCTGGTCAACACATTATCACTGGAATGCAGGTTGAACTGACCGGAGCGTCTGGTCAACATGATCGGAGCGTCCGGTCACCCCGCAGAAGCTCATAACGGTTCGTTTTTCAGGCTGCCTTATAAATAGAAGCTCCACTCGCGTGTGGAGTCACTTTTGCTCATTCCAATAGCTGAGAAACACGTTTGTGTGTGCCAAGAAGAGCAAGGTCCTAGTGAGGTGATTGAGATTTGAGAATCCAGGAGAGTAGCCTCATTAGTGAATCAAGAGTAGCCAAGTGTGCATCCATGTTCTCATTAGGCTTTGAGTGGTCAAGTGAGAGTTCGTGCTTGTTACTCTTGGTGATCGCCATCACCTAGACGGCTTGGTGGTGATTGGGAGCTTGGTGATCACCCGGCGGAGCTTGTGGGTGACCCAACTCAAGTTGTGAGCGGCTTTGGGTGATTCACCGCGATGGAGTGTCGAAGAATCAACCCGTAGAGAGCACTTGATCCTTGCGCGGATCAAGGGGGAGCTACACCCTTGCACGAGTGCTCCAATGAGGACTAGTGGGGAGTGGCGACTCTCCGATACCTTGGCAAAACATCGCCATGTTCCTCTCTCTCTATTTACTTTGAGCATTTACTTTGAGCAATTCAATACTTGTCTTTACATTCATAGAATTGCCATGCTAGAGTAAGTTTGGAACATAGGTTGCAAGTCCTTTGTGTGTTAGAGTAATAGAAATACTTTTCTAGGCACATGGGGTTAATTGGGCTAACCGTAGGATTTAATTATTGCAAGAAAATTTAGAATTAGCCCAATTCACCCCCCTCTTGGGCATCTTGATCCTTTCAACAAGAAGATTGTGCGGTGCTTTGGAGAAGGTTTTGTGTGAGGCTATTGAGCTCATCCCTGCCAAAGGAAGGCAAAGAGCATCTTTGAAAGCCCTAGTTTGGTTTTAGTAATTGAGTGCCAACCATGTGGACTAATGCTTTCATTTAATATGTTTGGCTGGAGTCCACTTGATGATTGATGAACAAGCCATAGGAGGTAATGGAGATGGAGATCATAATCACACATGCAAAAGTTCTTCAAATAGTGAGAAGATGGAGCAAAACCAAGCCACAAGGCAAATGTATATAATAGGGTTTTGCTTTTGCCAAGCAAGGTGCAATAGAGTGCACAGTTGCTGTACTATAAAGAGGGAAAATTTATAGTTGCAATGGTTATCTAATGCCACTAAGTGTGAGTTTCATTTTCATTTGCATTGTGCTTATTGACGTGGTGCTGGAAATTCTTTGTGAAAAGCTAACTCTAGTGCTCAACTTGTTTTGGTTCGAAGGAAAAGTTAGCACTTAATATAAAAAAGGAGAAGCTCCAAGTGCTTGAAGGGGTTGCTGTTGGAGCCTAGTGCTGGGTCGGAATTTCTGGCTCAGCCGACCTGTTTTTTCGTCCAGAGGCCCTTTGTTGAGCACGTTGCTGATCTGATAATTGTGCTAGGCCGCCTCGACATTTTCGGAGAGAGAGAGAGAGAGAGCATGTGAGTTGCTGCTGAGCACGTCGCCCTATCCCGGAAATTGGGTCAGCTTGCACTGATATTTCTGATGTGGGCTGAGTAGGGGCGCATGGACCTTGTGTGGGCCGCTGATCTAGCACACATTAAGGGCCTACGCCGGAAGTTTTGGGCCTTCTAACTCTGAAGGCACGTGCTAACATTGCTATTGACCAACCGTGAGGGCCTGCACGTTAGTGAGTGTAACAACTAGGGCATTCGTTCTTGTGACCGTTGGAGCTTCTTGGGATGCCCTAGAATTTTCCTTAGGTCAGAAATTCTAAGGCGGGGTGTGCGCCTAGGCCAAACGGCCAAGAGGAGGGGCTAGCGGCTGTCGGTTGGGTGTGGATAAGGCCACTCCCTCCTTGTCTCTCACTCTCTTCCCCCATTTGTAAAAAAACATTGAGATTCAAAAAAGTGCACAAGTGTTCTTCCTCCTCTCCTCTCTCTCAAATGTTGGTGCTAACCCTAGTGAGAGATTGAGTGTTCTAGTGGTTGATCTTGAGAGCTTGAAGAACACCTCCTCCCTCTCCTCTCCCTCTGTAAGCTTGGTGCACATTTGTGTGATAGGTTGGAAACCCTAGTACTTGCATTTGATGGCACTAGGCAAGGGCGAAGCTACGCTTTGTTGTTGGGGTCAGTTGACCCTAGTGAATTTATGCAAACTAAGTGAGAATTATTGTTTTGCACTGTTCTCTAAAGGCAAAGACCCTAGTGTGAATTACACCTAACCCCGGCGCCATTTTGGCCTGGCTTCGCCACTGGCACTAGGTAATCTTTGTGATTTGGGATTTCCCATTACTCTTGGTGATTACCATCACCTAGCTTGGTGCTTGTGGTGGACCATGGAGAAAATCTTGGTGATTGTTGGTGTCTCCGGTCTTTGGCAATTGTGAGGGATTTGTGCTCATCCTAGGGGAGATTCGCCAAGAGAAACTATAGTGACATCAATCTAGGTTTGGAGAGTTCCCTAGTGTTCTACTGGCATTCTAAGTGAAGTGGTGAACTTGGGATCCACCTTAATGGGGACATAGTGTAACACCCCAGGTGTTTATCACCAATTAAGCAATGGGTTTGAGCTCAAACATGACATGTTAAGTAGTGATGAAGGTGTCAAGATCAAATCCACAAGAGTGAGCTCCAACTTAAACTTGGACAACATACCCTTACTTACATATGGACCCTTGTTAAGATTATGCAAGAGTAATGTTAAACATGCTTATTTCATGTACATTACATCAACATGCATCCATCTTGACCGGTGGAAAAGTTTCATGAAGTTTGGAATCAAGAAGTCACATGAAATGATAAGTTATAATCTTTCTTGGATTGCTTTATAAAGTAAATGGGAATATGAGATGTAGACCAAACCTTGCTACCTTACCCAAATGACTCTAATTGAACTCTACAATAAAAGTCATGAAGGGTTCGTGTTGAGCAAATGTCAAGAAAATGCCTCAATTGGTAGAAAACCCTTATTCCAAGGTTTAACGAGATGCTGCTTGGACCAAGATGAAGAAATGATTTATGTACTAGATATGAAGTTTGACCTTTAATAAAAGTTGAAGTTTGAGTGGAGTACAACAAACTTTATTTTTGGACCAAGAGCTAGATCGTCTTGTAAGCAAGTCAAACAGAGGCTTGAACATTGAATTAGCTGTTGTCATAGGCTCCCAGAAATTTTTCTAAGTCCGTAAAGTGACAGCAGCAAGTTAACTTCTTTGCGACATATTATCGTCCAAATTCATGTGGTAGCTCAATTGGTTTCCTTAAAATGAGTTGAAGTACCTTTCATGGCGAAAACAATAAATTAAGTCTCATCAAATTTGGGGTTCATTTGGATCTTCAAAAATAGTTTTCGAAATAGCAAAAGTCTACTTTGTCAATTAACCAACATTGACATGTCGGCATTCCGTGTTCTCCAAATTTTGTTAAGCACCTTGATTTGGTACCAAAATAAAAGTTGGAGTATACATGGTGGAGAAGAGCATCTAAAAATATGGCACTCGTTTGACTTTGTTTTGACCATCAATTTGGATTTTGTTTGTTGCTGTTAATACATTGACACTGTCAACTTCGGGCTTAATTAGGCGCTAATGGAGAGCACTAATGGCTAGGCACCCTTAATGAGTTTTGTAGATCATTAGGTGGGCTGCAACTTTGGTTTTGGGCCCAAGGTCCAATTTGGCCAATAGCTAGACGAAAACAGTGCCCACTTTACCCACGTCGCTGACCACCACCTGTTTGGGAAATTGCCTCAAAGGGCGACGTGTGTCCAGGACATGGCCTCCATGCCCGAGCTAAGCACCCCACCTTGCTGCCGAGCGTCCCTGTGCCCCTACATCGATGCAGAGAGCCGGGCATGTTCCCCTTAACTCGCTCTCGCCCTCCCTTGCGCTATCCCTCTTGCGCTACTACTTGCGGGCGCGGGCGCCGCCGCCATTACCAGCTAAGCTCGCCGCTGCCCGTCGTGTTCCCCGGTGCTCCTTCGCCTGAGCTAAGAGCCCTACTGCACTCCCCACTCCTTTCTGCCTTCGGTGCTCCACTTCCCCGGCCTCCTCGCCGCCCATAGTCCGCCGTCTCCAAAGCACCAGCCACCAGCACCGCCTGCCTCCATGGCCAGCCACCCTTAGGCCACTACGAGCCGAGCTGTGGGCTCCTCTTAGTGCATGCGTGTTCCCTAGTGCTCCCCGTCGCTGCTAGCCACCGCCCGCCAGGGCCGGCCGACCCCGGAGCCAGACTGCCGATGACCACCGCAGTCGCAAGAAGCCGATGCTTGTGGCCGGGCCACCATGGGAAAGCCCCTACCTTGACGAGCCCCTACATGGGTGTGCGCTGGTCCCCTGCTGGTCCACCACCACTCCCCCATCACCGGCAAGCCTCCTCCGACCGGCAATGGCGAGCCCCGCGCGCTCCTCTACTTCATTCGCGTGGAGGACCTCACACATGAATTCGATAAAAGAGAAGGGTTGATGTGCAAAGTTGTGACTCATATGAATAGTGTTTGCAGGGGCCTCTTCGCTGGAATCTATTTTATGAGAAGTATAGGGTCCCCGGTGCAATGTTGTTTTTCTTTTATGGCTAAAACTTTGGAAATTCGTAGTAAATTGTAGAAAAATTGTAAAATAACAAATGAGAACTTTTTGGAATCCTTGTGAGTAGATATACATAGTAGAGTCATAATATAATATGTGTTAGTAGAAAATTTCTGATATTTTTATTTATTCTTATAAAGTGCTTTTTAAAAATGCTTTTAAGTTGGTTAGATGCATATCTTGAATTATAGAAGTCCAAAAATTGTGAATGCAGTTGTGCTAGTCTTGTGATGACACTCTATAACTAAGAAAAATATTAAACATGCTAGTTGTGTACTGTTTTTATCATGTTTTGGTTTAATCTTGTTAAATAGGCAATTTTAGCTTGTTTTGCTTGTCATTTTCATATCTAAAGTTGTGGTGCTCCAATTTTGGTGAAATTTTTATGGTAGTTCAATGATGCTATATGTATGCTGTGGTAAACATTTTATGGTCATTGGATGTAGTATGATTTATTTATTGATTTAACTTGTTTATTGCTTGATAAATGGTTTTAAATAAGTTATAATTTTTATGTAGGTGTAAAAATGGAAAATATGGTTCCACTACCTTGGTATGATGTTTTTATGTCTTGTTGATACATAATATGGCCATGCATTTGCAGAAAATATTGAATTTCATATTTATCTTGCTTTTGTATGTTTTCTTGCAATAGCAATTGGTCTTTTTCATAGTAATTAAAATATAAAACTTGTGCATGTGATCTTTATACAGTAGTAATGTTTTGATAACATCTCTCATCCATAAAAATCTCAGCTCCAAATGAGGTGTTTGTCACATCACCTATAATTAATATATATGTTTTAGTATATAATTGGATAATGAAAAGTTGCTAGTAGATGCATGCAATTAAGTCATGTGATGCTTTTAATAGATCTTGTTAAGTGATATATAAGATGCTAAGTTATGATAAGTAGTGGGTAAGCTTCAAATATAACTTATATGTATGCTCTCATGTTATTATAACAACTAGTGATTATGTTGCTTATACAAGTTCTTCATCCTTGCATTAATTCTTGCTTAAAGTGTTTAGGGTGTTTCATGTTACCTAGAACCAATGATAATTAACTATATTCATAGTAGTTGTGAGCTATGTGTTTAACTTATGCATATGTTACCTTGTTAAAGAACTAAATGCAGAACCTTGTCGCATACGTGCTGAAATGGCTGCATATACAGTTCTAGTTGTGCAATTAGTTTCGTGATGCAAATGATGTTTTCCGTGAATATGGTGAATACGAAAGTTGTAGGTAACTTCATAATATAGCTTGTGTTAAATTTTCATGACCATAGGCCTGATGTTTTAGGAGTTATAGATTTTAGAAGTTTGCTGTCAGGTTTTTGCATGCTCTCTGTACAGATCTGAATGATTGTGTTGTTTGACTTAGCTAAGCTTTAAATCATGTCTTGGAGATAATATAATAAGTGTAGTGATTTTTATGAGCTTTCCAAATTGTTAAACATCACCTCTTTTGGTAGTCTAAATCTCTAGTTATGAGCTTATGAATTGGAGTGACATATTCAGTCCTAATCTGGATAGAGATGTTTTCTTTGTGATGTTTGACCTGGTTAACTTTAGAATTAGCTTGTAGTGTTTATAACAAAGTTGTGCATGGTTTTCTAAGATTTCTAAAAAGTCTAGAACCAGCTTGTTGTGAAAGCTAGAACTCAACTTATTGCTGTCTAAAGTTGCATGTCAGATTCTATCCATGTTTTGGACAAAATTGTTGCTTTGTGTGTTTAAGGCCAAATAACTGTCGAATCACCTAAATATGACAATAATAAAGTTATAGATAACTTAATAATATTTCTATAAATTTAAGGATCATGCTTGTTAGATGGTTAGAACTCCAGTTATATATTTCTGAATTTAATGTTAGTTTTCGATCCTTATTGGTACAGACCTAAGATACTGGCATATTTGATCATGTTAACCTATGAGTTAGCTTTTGGAATAAGTAACAAAGTTGTAGACAATTTCATTATCTTTCTAGAAAGTTCAAGATCACTTTTATTGAATGACTGTAACTCCAGTTATGGTTAAAACACGGGACTGCTGTACTACTGTCTAAATTCTGTGTATGCCCTTAAGTTGATTGCCCATTCTTGATGTTGCTGGTGCATACTCTAAATTATGTAGCCCTAGTTACTTAGTTGAATGACTTACTCTCTAGTGCTTAAATCAATATGATGTGACCATTCTTCATATTCATGCACTTATATTATTGCATCTCATCTAGGTACGCTAGATGCATCACATGAAGGACGTAATGATGGAATCAAACCAGAAGATGGTGTTGGTGGACCTATCCCAAAGATGGAAGGACCCCTAGAGTACATGCCTAAACAAAAGATGCTCGCCAAGCGAGTGTCGTCTAATGGACACTAACCTAGTGTTGGATCCCAGGTAAGCCCCGGAGCATTCTAAGCCTCCTATGTTTTTACAAATATCACTTGAGTTCTTTATGTTTAATGCATTAGGTTATAAGAGTTGATTGGAACCACTTGATGCATAGAACTACCTTGTCCATAAATATACCTTGAACCCTATGTAGGTCTAGGATCGAATGTATGCTTAGCAATGCTTAGACCGATAGAAGTCAGGTGATTTCCTGTCACCTGCGAGATATAGGTGGATACCAAAGCATGGTTGACTATATTTGCTATTGTGGAAAAAATCATGTGTTGATGAATAAAAAGGAGACCGGATGGGATTGTGATAGACAAGCAACAAGGTATGGAGGTCTTTTGTGCCTATTTATCCCTGTCTGTGTCGGTTAAGGACTGATTCGTTGTACGTCCTCATGTCATGTTGAACGCATGCCTAGCACTTAGATGACCGGATAAGTCATTTCAACCATGAAGCCGTGTAGCTCAACTTAGGCCGGGCCCTGGTAAGTGAAAGTGCGCACACTGGTTGGCAGTAAGGATGTGCGGAGAGCCAATGGTGTGAGTCCAAGGGCGGGTTCGAGTCCCGATCTTCCTGGTAGATTGGTAGAATTTCTGAGGGTGCGGCGCTGATCGGACCCGCGAAGTTGGTTCCTGAGTTATACCAAAGATGACCTAAGACTACCTTGGCGTTGGTATGTCTGGGTTTGTGTTAGGAATAACTCCCCAGCTGGGTAGGAATCGATTCGAATCGCTGCCTCTCCCAGATAGTGAGAACTTGACTGAGCAGCGGCAACGTAGAGTAACTTAATGGAAACTTGATGGTTATGATGATGATACTCACATTACTACACCAGCTATGGTTACTATTGCCTGTTACTAAATGAGATTCCACATGTTTGGCACATGTTAGTTGCTAATCTAGAAATAAATAACTATAATTAACTTGGTTACCGAATTATAAAATGTATAGCTCAACTAGTGGCTTTTATGCAAAATTTTGTCAAGCTAACTCTACTTATAAAGCCTTGCATACTCTTTGGTGTCACTTTATTTCTGGTTTATGATGGGTAAGTCTAGCTGAGTACATTTGAGTACTCAGGGTTTATCCCACCATGTTGTAGGTGAAGTTCTTGGCCTGCTGAAGATGGTGGCTAACCGCCGGTGGGCTCGGTGACTCTATAATTATTTCTCATCTATATGCTTTTATCGGAGGATGTCACTTATGCTAGCAATGTATTTGGAACTTATATTAATGTAATCCTTTGAAAGCTATGTTGTTTTCACTATTCGGTTTTGAAACCCAAACTTGTACTATTATTTGTGAACCCATTTTTAATATTATTTCCGCTGCAACTCTGTGTATGTGATGGTATTTGCTTAATCACACGATCTTGGTTGTGATGTCGATTTACCGAGGTCCTTCATGACACTCGACGGACTACCGGGTTTATATAAGTGAAAGTATGCACGTGTCAATGTGTTAGCGGGGACAACCATACTTGATCTTGTATAAATTGGGTGGTTCTATCATAGCTGGCATCAGAGCAAGATTAAGCATAATACTGTCATGTACATAGTTTAAAAAACAAAGTTTTGGTTTTAAAAATCCAATTTTAACTAAAATTTTAGCTACATGCAAATTTGTCAAAACTTATTTGCAAAACTATGCTAGCGACAACCTCCAGTTAAGCCCAATTAAGGACTACTATGTGGCTAAGTAAACTAATACTAACTATGGGGGATATACTTTATTGCAATTTTTATTTTGTCGTCTATACGGCGTGCTATTGTATGGATGCTATTCGCTTGAGTGGTAATGTATGGATTAATATACCTCTACGCCCAGGTAAGATGGTGAGTGGCATGACCACAAGATGTGAGCGTGTGGTCAAAGGGGAGAGGTAGTTTTGATACTTAAGTATATATATCTCGTATATATATATACAGAAGTATTTAATTATGGGTTAGCTTTGGTACGGCTATATATGCATATTCTATATGTATGTATATACGTATTTACTTTTGGGTAGCTTTGATATAGAAGTATATATATATATATATGTGGGTATATATATGGAAGTATTTAGCTTGCAACCTAGAGCCTAGACTTTCATTTTTGCATATATAATTGTGGGGTTGGACTGAAATGAAATCCTTCTATAGGTACGCTAATCACAAATGCGTATATTGAATGTAGCTGACGACTAGCTATATATCGAGAGAGTACGTGTTATGCCATTGACATAGAACGTGATGGCCACCTTAGGCTGGCAATTTCGTTGGACGAATAGGACAAGCATGCATCATGATTGTTGCTTGTGCATAAACATGCTCCTCTCACGATTGTTCTATTAATGGATAACTTGTTGTAACCCCATGGTCATGTTGTGCATGACCGAAAACTAATTTGCAAAATATAAGTAAAAATTGTTTTGTAGAGATATCCACCTACTCAGTAGAAAGGAAATAAAAGATAACAATACCTTACCACCATGTTTTGCATGATATGGGTAGTGGTGTTGCTGTAGGTGATTGCTTGTTATGTACGAGCTTTGTTCTTAGTAATAGTCGCTTAAGCTAATTGGATTGAGTATTTGGAAATGCTTGCTTAAGACCATGATGTATGTGTGGATGCTCATTATCTAGGCAGTGCCGTAGCTATCACCCCTTTTATCCTCGGTAAGCATACGAGTGTTGAAGAGTGCTATCCTGGAACAGCGTCCAAGTTTTGATAATCTCATGGTTGCCACCTCTAATTAAGTTCTCTCTTAGGAGCCTGAGCCTATACATGTGGTTGCTAGCCCTTGAACGTTGCACTACAAAGACCTTTATCCATGCCTTTGCTTAACCTTAGGCCCAAGCTTAGTTCCCTTGAATGCTTGCATGTGTCATGGTTGTCCCGCTCCTATGTGGGAGGACCTTGCTCAAAAATCCTTGTCGGACTTCATTGCTCCTTCTCCTATAGACGATCTGGTGCAACGCTAATCGCTATCTACCCTGGCTTTGGAACCTTTTCCTCGCAGACCATGTCATTGCTTTATCAACTGAATCCCTAGTCAGTGCATTGGCTCTGTCTCTCGAATCTTGTTTGTTTTGTCTCCAACCCTTCCAAGTCTCTAGATGTTTATCAATCTTGATCTCATGTTACTGCTTGGCAAGACCAAATCTCATGTTAATCTTTATCTGGTAATCCCCTTGGTGGACATAAGGCGTATACAGAAATTAGGCAGGAGTCCCCCGCTCAGTTGTCTTCGGCGATTAAGCTATGTTCTCTTGCGCTATGTTTTGATCTTCGGATCACCTCCTTGTTGACTCCTAACCTTGTGACTACCTTTGCTTGCTATCCCTCCTTTGCATAGTGCTTGTTCTTATGACCCAATCTATACAACTTGAAATTTCACATTGGGTGTGTGATCAGTAATGGTGTTATGAGTAGCAACTACGGTGCCACGATGAAACCGAGAGCCTCCTATGGTGCGCGACACAAGGTTGTGCTGCTCGACACACGATGGTATTGAGGTTTCTAGTCATGATCGATTGCAGAACTGCACCGATGTGTTATTTTCACATGAGCTCTTCCTTGGTTATCTCTCCATATCTAATCGAAAGATCCTTATATCAGACCTAAGGTAGTAGAATTTCCTTCTGAAGTTGCAAAGAGGATAACCTTTGAAGAATAGGTCACTGACATGAACATGAACATAAACATACTACAAGAGGTGGTAGACAAGTGACTCTACTTGACGGTCCCTGTAATGATGTCGGTCATCTAGTGAGCAACTTATGTCATCCCCATTGGATCAAAAGGGCACACAACACTTAAAGTTGGCCAAGTTATCAGTTGGATGATAAATGGACTAGGATATTATGTCCTATAATAGGTCACCTGGTGCTTATGAGCTTTCTATCCAAGTCTTGACCTTTATGTGCAAGATGATCAATCGACCTTCTTCGGTGTGACGCCTTTCTACTGACTTCAATGGCGACCATCTGTTTATGCTTCAACCATAATTCTTATTGTCAAGAGTGAAGATTTGGAACATTTGTGGTGTTGAGAGATAACCGATTAGTTACCAGTAGGAAGGTTAATCTCTAGCCAGGTAACGACTCTTTGGTAACTACGAAGGCCAGATCTCACAGAACAATGTTAAGCAAAGAAACAACAAAGCCGGTCAACGATACTAGTACTGCTTTCTCCTCCAAGCCCTGTGTTGTGAAGTCAAGTCCACCTTGGACAATCGCATGGGTAGTGCAAGATGCTGTATCGGCTAAGTAAAGAGCTAGAGAAAGCACGTCCCTAGTCTCAGTCCGCATCATTATGTATATGTTGCTATCAGAAGATTTGTTCAAGACCCAATTGGAGGAAGTACAAAAGGGTAGTTGGAAACGGTCCCTTATCCTGTAGGACTGCCCCTCCACGTGAAGTATGCATTGTGTCCTGCAAAAATAGCCCACCAGTCCAATGCTTGTGCATCGTGAGCTGGTACCTACATCAACGGTTGACGTTGTTCCCTAGGAAGCATATGAGGAAAACCCTAGCCTCCATCCTTAGCGAGAAAGCTACCGCTGTCATAAAGTGAATTAGAGAGTGCAGAACACACTTCCCAATGTGTAAATCCTAGGAAAAGAAGAGCAGGAAATCTATCAAGATTTCATGGCACTAATCCGGTTATCTTTAAGCCAGTGATTAGTGGCTCAAACATGGTTGAATTCACACCAAACTTAGTAATCTCATTCCTCCCTTAAGGTACTTCGATGTCTTAAGTTGGTTTGAGAATTGGTTGAGTAAAGCATCGGATATGAGAGATGTTTTGATAGTTCAGTCCAAAAAATTTCAGAACAAAGCAGTATTGGTAGATGATTCATTTGGATAGTCAAATGGTGTACGTTTGAGCTGAATTTTGGTTAGTAGTTAAAGGACTCTTGGATCTAAATGCCTACCAAAATTTGTGCACAATGGAGCCATAGTTTGTGAGATATGAACTAAAAACCAAGGTGTACAGAATCTGTGATTTCTTTGCTAACTACTATCATCCCTCATATTAGAAGGTTGTGTTTGTAGTTCAGGTCATGTTGGCAATGCGATGATTGTTAATCCTTTAGATGTCCTAGAAAATACTCCTTGCACCCTTTGTGCCTTGCTTTTATGCTCTCATATCAACAATGCCTAAGCAGTCAAGGTGTTTTACATGTCAATTTATGCCATTACGAGTCAAAAACAATTTGAAAAGTGTCAAACAACAGATTTCATATTATGATTATGAGTTGTTGATTGACATTAGAAAGAAAGCTTCAATGTCAAATGTAGTCCAACAAAGCTAGTTTTGCTATAGTGGAAGTCAATCCAATTTACTGTGCAACAGCACCATGAAAGAAAATCGTACGCAATCTTGGTAGCGTACTATTTTTCCAATTGGTGTATACGTGCAACTTTTGTTGTCCTCTAGACCTCGCTATCCTCTTTCTTCAGAAATGATTTCCAAGGTAGACTTGTCGTTGGTATCTTCCATGTGTTTTTACCCAAGAGGTTGCATCAGAATCAACCCAGATAACTGTTGCCGCTTGGATACGAGGATTCCCTCAAATAATGATCATCGAAAATGTTGAGTCAACAGAGTCAGCTATCACATTCACCGCTCACTCAACGGACTCAGATAATAAAGTGTTATCATTAGAGAAAGAGAACTACACACATGGAACATTATATAGTTTTCCATTAGTTGGCATCTGAGTGATTGAACAGTTACGATCGGCATAGACATTGTCTGTTGGTTACTCAGTTTCTCATAGCCTCAGAGGATGTTTACCCCCTCTGTGATCTCATCCCTTATGAAAGGTCGTACTCAAGCTACTTCGGTAGAGGACTATTTTTTGAAATTTATGAATGAACATGGAACCATTGTATTGAGTAGCTTTCAGAAGCTTGCAGTCTAATGCAAAGTTCACATGGTCCATGCTATATTCACTAGGGAAATAGATATTATGGGTAGTTAGTTTATGCTCCATAGTACTCTCCATATCCCAAAAACAAAGTGTTGTGCTGTCTTGGATTCCTCCCCAAAGTAACAATGCTTCATGGAAGTTAGTGAAAGAAAGTCTTCAGACAATATTTACTATGAAGAGCGAGTATCAGAAAGTTGTCTTGACCAAATTAGCCTCTCTGATACTCCAAAGTTAAGTAGCCTCATGCTATCACTGATGTTGGAAAAAGGATGACATGCTTCTCTTCCCTTAAAAGTCTTTTGCACTAAATCTCGGGTGAGATTCCCATAAGGGGGAGGGCTATAACACCCTAGGTGTTTGTCACCAGTTAAGCAATGGGTTTGAGCTCAAACATGACATGTTAAGTGGTGATGAAGGTGTCAAGATCAAATCTACAAGAGTGAGCTCCAACTTAAACTTGGACAACACACCCTTACTTACATGTGGACCCTTGTTAAGATTATGCAAGAGTAATGTTAAACATGCTTATTTCATGTGAAAGCACCTAGGCCCCTAGTTGGGTTTTAGTGATTAATGATGACACAAGATTACTATGACTAACATGTGTTTTGCAGAGGAAATTTGAGTTAGGTCATGGTAATGGAAATTGATTGGGCAATCATGTTTGTCATGCCCTTGTCGATGGAAATCATTTTAGTTTTCAAAGGATGGACGACAAGGTAAAGGACGGACTAGTTCTAAGTGTCATTTGGTGTTGGAGAGACACTTAGAGTAGTTTAGGACTTAGCTTTTCTTTTGGCCATACTATTAAGGGGGGTATGGACTAGTAGCTTGACCTAGTGGGTTAGGTGTGGTGCACACTTGTCAAACCTAGTGCTAGGTAGCTCAGGAATAGCCCTAAGATTAATTGGAGTCAACTTCATTCACATAGGATTTCAAGTTGGAAGTGAATGGAGGGTCAAATGACTGATCGGACGCTAGTCTAGTTGTGACCGGATGCTGGAGGGTGAGTCCGGTCAGTTCATTTGATCAACTATAGTCGTCTGGTACTGACCGGACGCTAGAGGGTGAGTCTGGTTAGTTCATTTGATCAACTACAGTCGCCTGGTATTGACTGGATGTTGAGTGGAGGAGCACCGGACGCTGGGGTGCCTATGTTCGGTCCACTCTAGAGATGTTCTAGAGAGGCTTTTTCTTGACTGGGCCCGTCCGGTGGGTGCTGACCGGACACTGGTCAGAGTCCGGTCAGAGTTTAATGGCTCTCTCTAACACAGTAGGGGGTACAATTGACCGAAGCATCCGATCACCCTGACCAGAGCGTTCGGTCAGCCTGTAGAGTGATGACTCAGCATCCAAATGTTATGTTTTGAATGAGGGGGTATAAATACTTACTCCACTCATCCATGGGAGGTCTCTTGCCCATTTGTTCAGCTGAGAAACACCTTTGGAGTGCAAGGGAGAGAAAGAGCCTAGTGGGGTGATTGAGATTTGATAATCCAAGATTAAGGACCTCATTAGTGCATAGGGAGTAGCAAGTGTGCATCCACCTTACTCATTAGGCTTGTCTTGGTCAAGTGAGAGTTTGTGCTTGTTACTCTTGGTGATCGCCATCACCTAGATGGCTCGGTGGAGATTGGGAGCTTGGTGATCATTCAACGGAGCTTGTGGATGACCCAAGTCAAGTTGTGAGCGGTTGTGGGCGATTCACCATGACGGAGTGTTAAAGAATCAGCCCGTAGAGAGCATTTGATCCTTGCGTGGATCAAGGGGGAGCTACACCCTTGCGCTGGTGCTCCAACGAGTACTAGTGGGGAGTGGCGACTCTTTGATACCTCGAGAAAGCATTGTCGTGTTCCTTTCCCTCTCTTTACATTGAGCATTTACATTTGAGCAATTCATTTCATGTCTTTACATTCCTAGAATTGCCATGCTAGAGTAGTATTGGAACCTAGGGTGCAAAACTTTTGTGCGGGAGAACAATAGAAACACATTCTAGGCACAAGGGGTGAAATGGGCTAAGTGTAGGGCTTAATTATTGCAAAAAATTAGAATTAGCCCAATTCACCCCCCTCTTCGGCATCTTGATCCTTTCAATTGGTATCAGAGCCTCATGCTCCCTAAATTAGGCTTAACTGCCTAGAGCAAGATGTCCCACGGGGCTGGACCCCCTCCTATCTTTGAGAGAGATGATTTTCCTTATTGGAAAATTCGTATGGAGGTATACCTAGAGGCTTTAGATGTTGGAGTCCTTAGAGCCGCCTCACAAGACTTCCCAAAACCTAAGGATCCCGCCAACCTTCAAGGAGATGAGGTTAACTACGAGAAGTGGAATGCAAAGGCTAGAAACACCCTCTTTAGAGGCCTTTGCAAGGATGTTTTTAACCATGTGTGGAACCACAAAGATGCCCATGCACTATGGTCGGACATTTGTGCGCTCCATGAGGGAACCAAGAGTGAGCGTGAGGAACGCTACCAACTTGTGATGAAAAAGCTTAATTCATTTGAGATGCTTCCTAGAGAAAGTGCCAATGAGATGTATTCACGCTTGAATGTTCTTGTAGAGGAAGTCAATGGGCTTGGACTCACACAAATGCATCCCTCCGATGTTGTGAGAAAGATCTTGAGTGTCCTCCCCATTAACAAATTTGGGCATATTGTGACGGTGCTTCATCAAGGTGATCTTTCCACCACTACACCAACTCAAATATTGGGGAAGATCAATGCACTTGAGATGTACATGCACATCACTCCATAAGATGGCTCTTCTTCCACCAAGAAGAAAGATTTGGCATTCAAGGCTAGTCAAGAGAAAAGGGGCAAAACAAGAGTTGATCATGATAGCTCAAGTGATGATGAGATTGATGATGCAAGTCTTGCTCTCATGGTGAGAAGAACCGCCAAGATGTTCAAGAAGCTAAACAAGAATGGTGTCAAGTTTGATGGCAAGAAGAAGAAATTCTTCACTAGTAATAGAAGGAAGCCCATCTCCGAAATGGATTGCTATAATTGTGGAGAACTTGGTCATCTAGCTCATCAATTCCCCAAACCCAAGAAAGACAAGTACAAGAAGAAGTACAAGGGCAAGAAAGATGACTCAAGTGATGAAGATGATGATGAGAAGAAGAACAAGCCATACAAGAAAAAGGATGGCAAGAAGAAGGAATATCACAAGAAGAAGAAGAATGTCAAGGCATACATTGTTGGTGATTGGCTCACGGATATTGAATCATCAAGTGGCTCATCCGATGATGAAAGTGAGAATGAGAATGAGGAGGTGGCCGCTCTTGTGATTGATTCTTCACTATCTTCACCGACACCGTCGTCGTCATCCTCTACATGCCTATGCCTTATGGCCAAGGGTGAATGAAAGGGTCAAAATGGTGGTGATAGTAATGGTGATGATAATGCTAGCAATGATGAAAGTGGTAGTGATAGTGATGAAGAATTTGAATCACCTTCTTATGATGATCTTGTCAAGTTGCTAAACCAATACACTAAAATCATTAGAAAGACGAGAGCTAAAAATGAAAAGCTAGAATTTGAGAAGGACCCACTCTTAGCAAAGTATGACATAGCTGAAAAAGCTAGTGTTGAGCTTAGAGAAGAAAATAAAATTGTGTCATCCAAACTCAAGGAGCTCAAATCCTCTAAAAAGGAGCTTAGAGAAAAACATGATAAACTTGAGGGGATACATAATGAGCTCACCACTAGTTACAATTTGCTAAAAGAAAAGTACACCAATCTCAAGATTAATCATAACAATCTTGTTCTTTCTCATGAGTTATTATTCAATGAGCCACATGATGCTACTAACAATATTGTTAAGATTGATATAGCTACATCATGTGATGACTTGATTGTTGAGAGCATTGAGCAAGGTTCTAGTAGCAAAGGCAAGAAAGTGGTTGAGTCCAACAACTATGATGAGTATGTTAATCTCAAGAATGAGAATGAAAAGCTCAAGAAAGATCTTGAAAAGCTATTAACCACCAACACAATTGTGATAGAGAATCTTGACAAAGATTATGATATGGCTCTTGAGAATGAGATGCTTAAAGAAGAAAACAAGAGACTCAAGGTGGAGAAAAATCATGATGAACTTAGAGAAGAAAACATGAAGCTCAAGTTGGAGAAAGAGCATCTTAAGACCGGTTTAAGCAAGTTTACAAGAGGCCAATATGTCCAAAGTGAGCTACTCATGAACATCGTGATGAAGATGGATAGAAGTGGTATTGAGTATTTGGCAAATCAAGAGAAGAAAGCTCAAGCTCAACATCAACAACAATACAAGTCAAAGCCTAAGCCAAAGAGATGCTTTGAGTGTGTACAAGAAGGTCACTTTGCTCATGAGTATCAAACCCCACCACCACAACCCTTGCCCAAGCATGCTAGACCCTTTTCCTTCAATGCTCACTACATGCTTAGAAAGGATTCTAGTGGAAAGATGAAAGTCATGTTCTTAGGTCCTCCCAACAAGAATTGGCCTAAGCAAATTTGGGTTGCAAAGTCACTAGTTCAGAAAGTCAAGGGCCCCCATCAAGTTTGGGTCCCTAAACAACAAGCTTGATCTCTTGTGTGTAGGTGAACTATAAGACCGGTGGAAGTCATTGGGTTATTAATAGTGGTTGCACTCAACATATGACCGGTGATCCTCATATGTTCACCTCACTAGATGAAGAAGTAGATGATCAAGAAAGGATTACATTTGGTAATAATTCAAAGGGCAAAGTTCAAGGATTGTGAAAAGTTGCAATATCAAATGATCATTCAATATCAAATGTGCTATATGTTGCTTCATTGAGTTTCAACTTGCTATCCGTTGGTCAATTGTGTGATCTTGGCTTTCAATGTTTGTTTACCGAGAAGGAAGTGGTTGTGTCAAAGAAAGATGATGATCAAGTTATATTCAAGGGTTTTGGATACAACAACCTATATCTGGTGGATTTTACCTCCGAAGATGCCAACTTGAAGACATACTTATTCACCAAAACATCACTTGGGTGGCTATGGCATAGAAGACTTGCACATGTTGGGATGAGCTCACTCAAGAAGCTAATGAAAAATGAATTGGTGAGAGGTTTGAAGGATGTGAAATTTGAAAAAGACAAGCCTTGTAGTGCATGTTAAGCCAGCAAGCAAGTTGCAAACACTCATCCAACAAAAGCTTACATGTCAACAACAAGAGTTCTAGAGCTTCTTCACATGGATCTATTTGGACCAACAACTTACAAGAGTTTGGGAGAAAATCTCTATTGTCTTGTGATAGTTGATGACTACTCTAGATATACTTGGGTGTTCTTCCTTTATGACAAGACTAAAGTGGCCACATGCTTCAAGAAGTTTGCCAAGAAAGCACAAAATGAATTTGAAGTGAAGCTCAAGAAGATAAGAAGTGACTATGGAAAAGAATTTGACAACACAAACATTGAAGCATATTGTGATGAAGTAGGGATCAAGCATGAGGTCTCCGCAACATACACTCCTCAACAAAATGGTGTAGTAGAGAGAAAGAACCGAACACTTATCACACTTGCAAGAACAATGCTTGATGAGTACAATACACCCAAAGCTCTATGGGCAAAAGCTATCAACACCGCATGTTATACATCCAATCGCCTATTTCTTCAAAAGTTTCGTAGCAAGACCCCTTATGAGTCGCTCAATGGGAAGAAGCCAGATGTATCATTCTTCCGGGTGTTTGGTTGCAAATGCTACATCTACAAGAAGCGACAACACCTAGGGAAGTTCCAAAGATGTTGTGATATTGGTTTTCTTGTTGGTTACTCATCAAAGTCCAAAGCATATCAAATATTGAATCATGCCACCCGCTTGGTTGAAGAAACATATGATGTGGAATTTGATGAATCTAATGGCTCCCAAGGAGCACATGAGAATCTTGAGGATGTAGGTGATGAACCATTGAGGGAGGCCATGAAGAACATTCTGGTTGGAGACATCAAGCCCAAAGATGATGTACAAGTGATTGATCCACCTTCTTCATCAAATATGCCACAAGATCATGATAAAGATGGGAGAGTAGAAAATGAAGATACTCATGTCTCTCATGATCAAATGGTGGCACAATCTCAAGATGTTGATGCTCCACAACCTCCCCCTCAAGTGGTTGATAGAAGAAATTCACCTCTACTACAAGCACATCCACAAGATCTCATCATAGGGAGTCCTTCAAAGGGTGTAATGACTCGCTCTCAAAAACTTACTTCATTTATTGAACATCACTCGTTTGTCTCTTGCATTGAGCCTAAAAATGTAGAAGAAGCTCTTCAAGATCTAGATTGGATAAATGCCATGCATGAACAGTTGAACAACTTCACCCGCAAATGAAGTTTGGATACTTGAAGAGCGACCACAAGGTGCAAGAGTCATTGGAATAAAGTGGGTGTTTTGCAACAAGCAAGATGATCAAGGCAGTGTGTGAGGAACAAGGCAAGACTAGTTGCAAAGGAGTTCTCTCAAGTTGAAAGGTTGGATTTTGGAGAGACCTTTGCACCGCTTGCAAGACTTGAAGCCATTCATATCCTCCTTGCATATGCATCGCATCATGAAATGAAATTATATCAATTGGATGCTAAAAGTGCATTTTTAAATGGTTTCATAAATGAACTAGTCTATGTTGATCAACCTTCTGGGTTTGAAGAACCTAGATATCCTAATCATGTCTATAGGTTGTCCAAGGCGCTATATGGGCTGAAGCAAGCTCCAAGAGCTTGGTATGAGCGCCTTCGGGATTTCCTTATTGAGAAGGGCTTCACCATTGGGAAGGTCGACACCACACTATTCACCAAGAAGCTTGATGGAGAGATCTTCATTTGTCAAGTATATGTTGATGATATCATATTTGGCTCATCCAATGAAGATTATTGCAAAGAGTTTCTGAATTGATGTCGAAGGAGTTTGAGAGGTCGATGATTGGAGAGCTTATATTCTTTCTTGGTTTTCAAGTCAAGCAAATGAGAGAGGAGATTTTCATCTCTCAAGAAAATATACCAAGGACCTTCTCAAGAGGTTCAAAATGGATTAATGTAAGCCAATCAAGACACCAATGTCATCTAATGGACATCTCAACCTAGATGAGGGAGGTGAATCGGTTGATCAAACTCTCTACCGTTCTATGATTGGTAGTTTATTATATTTGACCGCATCTAGGCCTGACATCATGTTTAGTGTGTGTATGTGTGCTAGATTTCAAGCTAATCCTAAGGAAACTCACATGGTTGCTATTAAAAGAATCCTTAGATACCTTAAGCACACATCAAGCATTGGTCTTTGGTATCCCAAAGGAGCTAGATTCTAACTAGTTGGCTATTCCGATTCGGATTATGCCAGTTGCAAAATTGATAGAAAAAGCACATCCGGAGGGTGCCATGTGCTTGGTAGATCACTAGTGTCTTGGTCCTCCAAGAAGCAAAATAGTGTGGCATTGTCAACCGCAGAGGCGGAGTATATTGCCGCGGGTGTTTTTTGCGCACAAATTCTTTACATGAAGCAAACTTTGCTAGACTATGGTGTAGTTCTAGAAAAGGTACCTCTTTTATGTGACAATGAGAGCATGGTAAAGCTTGCTAATAATCCAGTTCAACACTCTCGCACCAAGCACATAGATATCCACCATCATTTTCTTAGAGATCATGTTGCTAAAAATGATATATCACTAGAAGGTGTAAGGACGGAGGATCAATTGACAGATATCTTCACTAAACCGCTAGATGAGGCTACATTTTGTCGGTTGAGGAATGAGCTCAATGTGCTTGACTTTAGTAACTTCACTAAAAAATGAGCTTGTGTTGTCACTTGTATTGCATTGTAATATAAAACATGTTTAATTTTTTAGTAATGCACTTAGGGCTTGTCTAACATGGTTAAGATAACCCCCGAAAAGCGTGTGAAGAAGCTTAACCTTAGATCAAACTTGACAAGCAACTAGACTTACTTTGAAGTATTGCATTGCATGTGCATGTGTGTTGCTTTGTCATTTCTTTTCGGTTATCTTTTGAGCATCCGTTGTGTTTGTCTACAAATAGGGAGAGCATTTGAAGCTCCTATTGGTCATAAAACCCTCTTGTGTGATCACATGGTGCTCCTCACCCCTTTTATTGCATATTTTCTTAAAAAGAATTATAGCCTAAGGCAAAATACTTTGAAAAATTGGAGGGCTTGAGAGAGATCTCTCACATCAGTCCCAATTGGTGTTTATTTATGTCTTATTGAAGTTGGGACTTGATTAGGAAAAGGCAGCACGATGGAACTCTGAAGATTTGCTGAAAAATGGTGACCGGACGCTAAATAGTGTTCCTCCAACGTTCAGTGTGAAGATGGCCCTGTGTCTAGTCAAACAAAGAGAAGATGTTAGGATCGACCGAACTCTGTTGTGCGTCCGATCATGAGGCACCAGACGTGTCTAGTCGCGACTTGATGGGTTTTGGACCTCTCCGTTGTTGACCGGACTCCGGGTGGCAGTGTCCGGTCATTGCCACTGGTGCCTCCGGTCAGTTGAATCCAAGTGGATCTAAAATTCCTTTTCTTCTCTGTCACGCAGGGCCACCATGAATAATTTTCCTTTGTCTTCACCTCATTCGTACCTAGGTCACCTGCGCCTGTCTCGCCGTGCCTGCCTCGCTGCGCCCGTACCCACAACTGTCGCCTACATCGTGCCGCCGTGCCCATGCCTACGCCTGCCTCGCCTCGCCCATGCCCGTGCCTACCTCACCGTGCCCGCACCTGCACCTGCATTGCGCCACCATGCCACCACACCTGTCTCGCCTGCCACCACGTGCTCGCGCTCCACTCCGCGCTGCGTGCTCGCACACCACCGCATCGCCGCATTGCCTCCTCTCGCGCTGCTAGTTTCCCAGTGTTGCACCTTCTCAGCCACCGTACTACTTCGTGGCACCTACCCTATCCCAAGGCGTAACCTTGCTGATCCCGAGTGGTGCCCTGTGATCCTCTCCTTTACTTGTCGGTCACCGGATCGTCAGATTTCATCAAGTTGCAAGCTATCGATTTCAATTTCTCATCTACTACTTGGTTCTTAGGGTTTCTCACCTCTAGATGAATATAGTGATTATTTATATTTCCTATCTATTCTATCATGCAGCGAGTCAGTGCTCTTATGGTTGATTTGGCAGTTATCAGTAAACTCGGGGCCAATCCTATGAGTACGGATTGAGGCCAAGCCTCACGAGTGTCAGTTGGCAGTTGTTTAGTGATTATTGTCAGCTTTAGAGATGGCTCGTTGCAAGAACGTCAGGGGTGGTCCTGGCGATGACGATCCAAGGCCTCCGCCTTGCCTAACTGCTCAGCAAAATGGAAAGGCGAAAAAGACTACAAAGATGAAGCACAAGTTTGATGATGTTGAGGTAGAGAGGACAGCAGCAGTGGCAGGCACCATAGAGCGAGCCGAGAGAGGTGGGTCTGGGAGTGGCATTCATATAGGCGATCAGTTGTCACCAGCTCAGAGGGCCACCATCGAGAGGATTGAGACTAGTCTTGGTAGTCCACCTAGGACTATCATGCTTGGAGGACGACATGTCTCTTTAGAGTAGAGTCAGACTCAGGGGGTGACTGAGCAGCAGACATAGTCGGTAGAGTAGACAGAGGATGCTCAGTGGGGAGAGCAGGTTGAGGAGGCAGAGTAGGTAGCACAGCCACAGCTTCGATGCTCCAGTCGCACATGCACTCAGGTGTCACTAAGGCCTCAGACATAGAGGCGGGGCTCTCGTCCACCTCCCAGACCACTGGGTCCACCTCCCGTGGTACACCTTGACCTGAGGGCAACCATAGCCAGATAGGTGCAATAGCTATGGTTTTGTATAGTTTGAGGATTGGTTTCCGCCGAGGCAGGATGAGCGTGCCTCAGAGCACTTCTACACTATGTTGCAGGAGGACTTCTATAATGCATATCTCAATAGCGTGTTGCTTTCAGATCTTAGCGGGTCTGCTCCTTAGAGTCTCTAGTTGCAGCTGCAGGCGAGCAGATCCATCCTCACCTCACTTATCTACCTAGCTTGTCAGATCTCCTTAGACGAACTGGTCGGTATGTTCCATCTTGGGTCCGTGAGTTCTACTCCTCCTTATGGATTGACCCAAGACACAGGTTTATTCATTTTGCTTTCTGAGGGCATGACTATAGGCTCCAGAGCTTGAGGGTTAGAGAGATACTGAGGATTCTAGAGTCACCTATTCATCACAAGACATGGTATGGACAGATAGAGCCTTCGAGATGCCCTCACGGCGGACTTGTGCCACCTACAGATCTTGTTAGACCATGCTTCACAAAGCTATTTGGTGAGGGTCAAGCAGGACACCACGTGATCTTACACTGATAGCTCGGCTTCTTGATGCTATTATGAGGAGGACTCAGCTTCTGAGGATGGGCTATCGCGAGGGCCTAACTCGAATTTAGTTGTGGCTAGTGCATTACCTGGTGTCTCGGACTGTCTTTGATATCTAGGATGTGATACTCTCAGAGATGGAGGACACACTAGCAGAGGGCTTCAGAGGTCACCGTCAGCTGCCTTATGCTCATTAGATCACTTTATTACTCTAAAAGGCAGTTACACACAAGTCCATAGAGACAATGGTAGAGTGGACATGCGCTACTACTGAGTTTCCATAGTATGACATGAGCTAGATGCTACGTCACAGTCATGCGAGGACACCTCGCCAGTCGAGTCATCGCCTAGAGGTACCAGAGATAGTAGCTCAGCAGGATGAGATCATCAGGGGCATTGTAGAGATAAAGGAGGAGGAGCTTGATGCATAGTAGGAGGTTGAGGTCGAGAGCGACATGAGTGATAGCTCAGACAATCACTATCAGCTGATTCCATAGATGGCACCTCATCCTCACGATAGAGAGGCCAGTGGCTCCAGCTCAACTCTACCACAGCCACCATAGATAGACCTAGCACTTCTAGCTGTACTTGAGTGGATGAGGCACGACCAGGCACACAAGGCATAGGAGACCACAACTGCACTTGCTCAGGCTCAGGCACAACAGGATGAGTTTCAGCGATAGCAATAGGCCATGCAGCAGCAGCAACAGCTTATGATTCAGCAGCAGTTACTCAGCTTCATGCAGCATGTATTCACTACTATAGGGGTTGATCCTCAGTAGTCTACATTTCAGATAGGCCAGCCTGCCACCACCACTCCAGTGACTCCAGTTGTACAACCTAGTGGGCTTCCGAGTCAGAGATAGCTAGCTCCTTAGTTTACCTCACCTATAGAGCAGGTATCTCAGTGGTTTGCTTCACTAGGGATAGCTCAGGGTCCACACTTTACTTCTATTGTTACGGGCTTCACTCCGACTCAAACTTCTTCGGCGTTAGTGATGGACACCCTAGTCTCTAGGAGTCTTAGCACTACCTTCAGTGAGCTTACAGGGCAGCCTACTCCTCTAGTGTTTCGACTCCCTATCCCTACCTCAGCTGCTCCTGTTACCGAGACTACCGAGATGATTTTGTCGTCTGTTGCATCATCCGAGCCACCTCAGATAGTCACTCCTACACTTGAGGCTTCAGCGATAGCGATAGAGGTAGATGTGGCTCCACTTCCTACAGTGACACCTCTAGAGTCATAGGCTGCTCTAGTTACTGAGAAGACCCAGACCGCTTCATCTTCACTTCCAGTGATAGAGGGTTAGACTGCTCAGAGTTTAGGGTCAGAGGATGATGTAGCTCAGTTTTAGGTCTCTCACCGTACCTCAGCGCTCGACTCGATTGCTCCTGTCCCATCGTCTGACCCTTAGGTTTTGGTGCTTGATGCCAAAGGGGGAGAGGGAGCAAGTATGTTAGATCTAGGGGGAGCATATGAGATGGTCTCGATTCATTTCATTTGGTCTTTTGTTTGTGATACTTCGTGCATTCACGTTGACTTTCATGCATTGTATTATATACATGTGATGGTGAGACTTATGTGACATGTGTGCTCTCTACATTGATATATATATATATGTCATGTCACTTGGTTATGCTCATTTGCTTTGCTTCCACGTTCTTACTCTGATTCAAATGAGCTTTACTTTATGAACTCATGCTTAATTCATATCTTTTGAGTACACCATGTTGGCTTGGGTCATATAAGCACGTCTAACCCCTTTTTGTTCTTATTGTCAAAAGCTTATATGAACCAAACATGTTGAAAACCTCACTCATCTCTTTTACATACTCGAGGTTGTGTTGTCATCAATCACCAAAAAGGGGGAGATTGAAAGCATCTGGGCCCCTAGTTGGGTTTCGGTGATTAATGACGACATGAGATTACTATGACTAACGTGTGTTTTGTAGAGACAATTTGAGTTAGATCATGGTAATGGAAATTGATTGGGCAATCATGTTTGTCATGCCCCTATCGATGAAAATCATTTTGATTTTCAAAGGATGGACGACAAGGTAAAGGATAGACTAGTTTTGAGTGTTGTTTGGTGTTGGAGAGACACTTAGAGTAGTTTAGGACTTTGTTTTTCTTTTGGCCATACTATTAAGGGGGGTATGGACTAGTAGCTTGACCTAGGTGAGTCTAGTGGGTTAGGTGTGGTGCACACTTGTCAAACCTAGCACTAGGTAGCTCAGGAATAGCCCTAGGATCAATTGGAGTCAACTTCTTTCACATAGGATTTTGAGTTGGAAGTGAATGGTGGGTCAAATGACCAACTGGACGCTGGTCTGGTTATGACCAGATGCTGGAGGGTAGGTCCAGTCAGTTCATTTGATCAACTGCAGTCATCTGGTACTGACCGGACACTGGTCTGGTTGTGACCAGACGTTGGAGGGTGAGTCTGGCCAGTTTATTTGATCAACTGCAGTCGTCTGGTATTGACCGGACACTGAGTGGAGGAGCACCGAACGCTAGGGTGCCTGCATCTAGTCCACTCCAAAGAGGTTCTAGAGAGGCTTTTTCTTGACCGGACGCGTCTGATGGGTGCTGACCGAACGCTGGTCAGAGTCTGATCAGAGCGTAACGGCTCTCTCCGACACAGTAGCAGGTACAACTGATCGGAGCGTCCGGTCACCCTAACTGGAGCATCCGGTCAGCCTACAAAGTGATGACTTAGCCTCCAAACATTATGTTTTGAATGAGGGGGTTATAAACACTTACTCCACTCATCCATGGGAGGTCTCTTGCCCATTTGTTTAGCTGAGAAACACCTTTGGAGTGCAAGGGAGAGCAAGAGCCTAGTGGGGGTGATTGAGATTTGATAATACAAGATTAAGGACATCATTAGTGCATAGGGAGTAGCAAGTGTGCATTACCTTACTCATTAGGCTTGTCTTGGTCAAGTGAGAGTTTGTGCTTGTTACTCTTGGTGATCGCCATCACCTAGACGGCTCGATGGTGATTGGGAGCTTGGTGATCATCCGGCGGAGCTTGTGGATGACCAAAGTCAAGCTGTGAGCGGTTGTGGGTGATTCGCCATGATAGAGTGTCAAAGAATTAGCCCATAGAGAGCACTTGATCCTTGCGTGGATCAAGGAGGAGCTACACCCTTGCGTGGGTGCTCCAACGAGGACTAGTGCGGAGTGGCGACTCTCCGATACCTCGAGAAATCATCATCGTGTTCCTTTCCCTCTCTTTACATTGAGCATTTACATTTGAGCAATTTATTCCATGTCTTTAAATTCCTAGAATTGCCATGCTAGAGTAGGATTGGAACCTAGGGTGCAAAACTTTTGTGTGGGAGAACAATAGAAACACATTCTAGGCACAAGGGGTGAAATGGGCTAAGTGTAGGGCTTAATTATTGCAAAAATTTAGAATTAGCCCAATTCACCCCTCTCTTGGGTATCTTGATCCTTTCATCATGTACATTACATCAACATGCAACCATATTGACTAGTGGAAAAGTTTCATGAAGTTTGGAATCAAGAAGTCACATGAAATGATAAGTTATAATCTTTCTTGGATTGCTTTATGAAGTAAATAGGAATATGAGATGTCGACCAAACATTGCTACCTTGCCCAAATGACTCTAATTGAACTCTACAATAAAATTCATGAAGGGTGTGTTGAGCAAATGTCAAGAAAAGGCCTCAAATGGTCGAAAACCCTAATCCCAGGGTTTAACGAGATGCTGCTTTGACCAAGATGAAGAAATAGTTTATGTACTAGATATGAAGTTTGTCCTTTAATAAAAGTTGAAGTTTGAGTGGAGTACAACAAACTCTATTTTTCGACCAAGAGCTAGATCATCTTGTAAGCAAGTCATATAGAGGCTTGAAGATTGAATCAGCTGTTGTCTTAGGCTCCCAGAAATTTTTCTAAGTCCCTGAAGTGACAACAGCAAGTTAACTTCTTTGCGATATTTTATCATCCAAATTCATGTGGTAGCTCAATTGGATTCCTTAAAATGAGTTGAAGTACCTTTCATGGTGAAAACAATAAATTAAGTCTCATCAAATTTGGGGTTCAGTTGGATCTTCAAAAATAGTTTTTGAAATAGCAAGTCTACTTTGTCACTTAACCGACATTGATATGTCGGCATTCCGTGTTCTCCAAATTTTGTTAAGCACCTTGATTTGGTACCAAAATAAAAGTTTGAGTATACATGGTGGAGAAGAGCATGTAAAAAGATGGCACTCGTTGGACTTTGTTTTGACCATCAATTTGGATTTTTGTTTGTCGCTGTCAATATGTTGACACTATCAACTTCGAGATTAATTAGGCGCTAATGGAGACCTCTAATGGCCAGGCACCCTTAATGAGTTTTGTAGATCATTAGGTGGGCTGCAACTTTGCTTTTGGTCCCAAGGTTCAATTCGGCCCATAGCCAGAACAAAATGGCACCCACTTTACCCACATCGCTGACCGCCACCTGTTCAGGAAATTGCCTCAAAGGGCAACGCATGTCCAGGACATGGCCTCCATGCCCGAGCCGAGCACCCCACCTTGCTGTCGCGCGTCCCTACACCCCTGCATCGATGTGGAGAGCCAAACATGTTCCCCTCCACTTGCTCTTGCCCTCCCTTGCGCTCTCCCTCTCGCGCTGCTGCTGCTTGCGGGCGTAGGCACCACCGCCATTGCCGGCCAAGCTCGCCGCCGCCCGCCACTTTCCCTGGTGCTCCTTCGCCCAAGCTAAGAGCCCTACCGTGCTCCCCACTAGTTTCTGCCTCTGGTGCTCCACTTCCCCGGCCTCCTCGCTGCCCGCAGTCCACCGCCAACGGAGCACCAGCCACCGATGCCGCCTGCCTCCAAGGCTAGCTAGCCTCAGGCCACCATGATCCAAGCTATGGGGTCTTCTTAGTGCGTGCGTGTTCCTTGGTGCTCCCCGCCACTGCTGGCCACCGCTCGCCAGGGCCAGCCGACCCCGGAGCCAGCCTACCGATGGCCGCCGCAGTCGCAAGCAGCCGGTGCTCATGGCTGGGCCACCATGGGCAAGCCCCTACCGCGACGAGCCCCTACATGGGTGCGCACTGGTCCCATGCTACTCCACCGCCACTCCCCCATCACCGACGAGCCTCCTCCGGCTAGCAACGGCGAGCCCCGGCGTGCTCCTCTGCTTCATTCGCATGGAGGACCTCGCGCATGAATTTGATAAAATAGAAGGGTCGATGTGCGAGGTTGTGACTCATATGAATAGTGTCTACAGGGGCCTCTTCGCTGGAATCTATTTTATGAGAAGTATAGGGTCCCCGGTGCAATGTAGTTTTTCTTTTATGGCTAATTTTTTTTGGAAATTCATAGTAAATTGTAGAAAAATCATAAAATAACAAATGAGGATTTTTTGGAATTCTTGTGAGTATATCTACACAGTAGAGTCATAATATGATATGTGTTAGTAGAAAGTTTCTGATATTTTTATTTATTCTTATAAAGTTTTAAAAATGCTAAGTTGGTTAGATGCATATGTTGAATTATGGAAGTCTAAAAATTGTGAATCCAGTTGTGTTAGTCTTGTGATGACACTCTCTAACTAATAAAAATATTAAACATGTTAGTTGTGTACTATTTTTATCATGTTTTGATTTAATCTTGTTAAATAGGCAATTTTAGCTTGTTTTGCTTGTTACTTTCATATCTAAAGTTGTGGTGCTTAAAGTTATGTGAATGTTTTATGGTAGGCTACTTATGCTATGTGTGTGCTGTGGTAAAAATTTCATGGTCATTGGATGCAGTATGATTTATTTATTGATTTAACTTGTTTATTACTTGATAAATGGTTTTAAATAAGTTATAATTTTTATGGAGGTGTAAAAATGGAAAATATGGTTTCACTACCTTGGTATGATGTTGTTATGTCATGTTGATAAATAATATGGCCATGCATTTGCAGAAAATAATGAATTTCATATTTATCTTGCTTTTGTATGTTTTCTTGCAATAGTAATTGGTCTTTTTCATAGTAATTAAAATATAAAACCTGAACATGTGATATTTATACAGTAGTCATATTTTGATAACATCTCTCATTCATAAAAATCTCAGCTACAAATGAGGTGTTTGTCACATCACCTATAATTAATATATATGTTTTAGTATATAATTGGATAATGAAAAGTTGCTAGTAGATGCATGCAATTAAGTCATGTGATGCTTTTAATAGATGTTGTTAAGTGATATATAAGATGCTAAGTTATCATAAGTAGTGGGTAAGCTTCAAATATAACTTATATGTATGCTCTCATGTTAATATAACAACTAGTGATTATGTTGCTTATACAAGTTCTTCATCCTTGCTTTAATTCTTGCTTAGAGTGTTTAGGGTGTTTCATGTTCCCTAGAACCAATGCTAATTAACAAGGTTCATAGTAGTTGTGAGCTATGTATTTAACTTATGCATATGTTACCTTGTTAAAGAACTAAATGCAGAACCTTGCCGTATACGTGCTGAAATGGCTGCATGTACAGTTCTAGTTGTGCAATTAGTTTTGTGATGTAAATGATGTTTTCTGTGAATATGGTGAATACCAAAGTTGTAGGTAACTTCATATTCTAACTTGTGTTAAATTTTCATGACCATAGGCCTAATGGTTTAGGAGTTATAGATTTTAGAAGTTTGATGTCAGGTTTTTGCATGCTCTCTGTACAGATCTGAATGATTGTGTTGTTTTACTTAGCTAAGCTTTGAATCATGTCTTACAGATAATATAATAAGTGTATTTCGTTGCATGATCTTTCCAAATTCTTAAAGATCACCCCTTTTGGTGGTCTAAATCTCTAGTTATGAGCTTGTGAAGTGGAGTGACAGATTCTGTCCTAATCTGGACAGAGATGTCTTCTTTGTGATGTTTGACCTGGTTAACTTTAGAATTAGCTTATGGTGTTTATAACAAAGTCGTGCATGGTTTGCTAAGATTTCTAAAAACTCTAGAACCAGCTTGTTGTGAAAGCTACAACTCAACTTATTGTTGTCTGAAGTTGCATGTCTGATTCTGTCTATGTTTTGGACATAACTGTTGCTTTGTGTATTTAAGGCCAATTAACTATTGAATCACCTAAATATAACAATAAGAAAGTTGTAGATAACTTAATAATATTTCTATAAAGTTAAGTATCATGCTTGTTGGATGATTAGAACTCTAGTTATACATTTCTGAAGTTAATGTCAGTTTTTTGTCCTTATCGGTACAAACCTGATATATTGGCATATTTGATCATGTTAACCTGTGAGTTAGCTTTTGGAATGAATAACAAAGTGGTAGACAATTTCATTAGATTTCCATAAAGTCCAAGATCACTTTTATTGAATGATTGTAACTCCAGTTATGGTTGAAACACGCAACTATTGTATTGCTGTCCAAATTCTGTGTATGCCCGTAAGTTGATTGCCCATTCTTGATGTTGTTGGTGCATGCTCTAAATTATGTAGCCCTAGTTACTTACTTGAATGACTTGCTCTCTAGTGCTTAAATCAATATGATGTGACCATTCTTCATATTCATCCACTTGCATTATTGCATCTCATCTAGGTACGCTAGATGCATCACGTGAAGGACGTGATGATGGAATTAAACCAGAAGACAGTGTTGGTGGACCTATCCCGAAGATGGAAGGACCCTTGGAGTACATGCCTAAATAGGAGATGCTCACCAAGTGAGTGTTGTCTAACGGACACTAACCTAGTGTTGGATCCTAGGCAAGCCTCGGAGCATTCTAAGCCTCCTATGTTTTTACAAATATCACTTGAGTTCTTTATGTTTATGCATTAGGTTATAAGAGTTGATGAGAACCACTTGATGCATAGAACTACCTTGTCCAGAAATATACCTTGAACCCTATGTAGGTCTAGGATCGAACGTATGCTTAGCAATGCTTTGACCGGTAGAAGTCGGGTGATTTCCTATCACCTACGATATATAGGTGGATATCAAAGCACAAGTGGCTATATTTGCTATCATTAATAGCCGCATTGGTTCATTAACTAACCATTCTATGTAAGCACCTGTGCTACTTTCAAGCAGGTGGTAAGCAATCAGATTTCCTTTGTCCATCTTCCATCTTTCATCTTTTAGTTCTTACTACGATGCTAAACCGTAGACAAGCCGTACCGGATTGCCCAGCGATTCGCGAATTAATGCCCCTAGCTGGGTACCCCAAAAACACACGTCCCGCTTGTACCCCAGGCACAAGCAGGACCAACCCATCACTCTCTTGTCCCGGGTGTCCAGGTCCCCGTCCAAACTTGGACTCCAAGCCCCCACATCCTGAGTCCTGGACTCCGTGTGGCGCAACGACCTCCACCATCCCCGCCTCCAATCAGTCGGTCCAGAAAGAGCCAGATCCACGACAAGAGAGCAACAAGTCTTCCAAGCGCCCATACACAAGTATGCGCTCGGGATAATAAGTCTGTGACCTACCTAGAGTCTTATGCAATGAACGGTCCTTAACCGACCAGACAGGGAAAGCAGTGTAACCAAGCTATGCCCCGCGTCCACGGCGACACAACCTCTTACACCGACCAATACCCAAACCATATCCCTGCCCGGTCACCATTTTCCTTTCCACCATTTTTATATTTTTCCAAGTGATAATATTATAGTAATATAATTCCTATCTCTCGCGAGTGACAGGCAATCACTCGACTTCTACCGGAGTCCTATAGCATAGCAATCTACACGATCCTGTCATACTAGTAAGACTCATAGGATAAAGATATATTTATGCAAGTGGGTTTCATTCAACTCCTTAAAACTTAATGCACAAATATAATTTAAACTGCAGAAAAGTAGGGGTTATGCACCGAGGCTTGCCTGGGTAAGATATATTTAAAAGTTAGTATCTGCATCTTTAGATCATCCACATCATCTGAATAGGAAGCCCATTGCATCATCTCCTAGAGAGAATACCATTACACCATCTGCAGATTCCCACTCATCCTTAACTTGATCAGTTGATCCATCATCGTACCTATATGATATGCATTGATGCAAATGCATAGATGTAAATCACCAATGATAGCCGAAATGCTTAGAAACCCGATCACGCCTCACAAGCTAACGAGATAGCTCTAACGTTGGTCTACGCACCCCTGTTGTCGAATAAGCCATCATTTCCCAATGAATATTTTAGTTACATACCCGAGTTGTTTCTTTATTTCGTCCTATCGATTTAATCATTATTCGAATTAGAGCATCATTATCTATCGAGCAAACTAATTATTCTGGTGCTACAAGAATTGCTAGTATTGCTAGAACCTACTGTACAAATTTTAGATTTAACCATATTATCAATTTATCACGAAAATTCATACAAGTTTATATTTTGCAGTATTAAGTATCTTAGATTAATTATATAGCTCCCAAAAATATTATCGAACTATGTGCACAAAATGTACTAGTAGGTAGATCCTAATTTTAGAGACCCAACAAAACTAGTTTCATAATTTTTGGACTCCTGTACCATTTTATATTGATTTTACAAGTTTCAGCCTTTTAAACAAAAACTTAGAAAAGAGATGGGCACTCGGGCCGGCCTCGACCAGCGCGGCCCACGCGGGTGACCAAGAGGCCCAAGCACCTACAACCCATTCAGCCAAGCAGACGGCCCACCGACAGGCAGTGGCCTAGGCGGGGCGCAACGCTCGTGGCCCAGTCGCGCTCGCGGCCCAGCCAAGCCGGCAGTGGCCCACAGCGTAGGAACAATGGTAGCAGGCCGGCCCAGGCAGCTGATGGCGCAGCACATTAGCAAAATGACCCCTGCACTATCCCTAAATCAACCCGCAGTACACTAGACACTATTTAGATGAGCCACGTATTTTGCAAATAAGACCCTGTATAATGCTTCTTCTTGGACTCTTACCCTTCTACCCACCTCTTCATCTTCCCCGAACAGAGCACCAGCGAAGAGGAGCTCTAGCCGGTGACCAAACCTAGCTGGGAAGGCACTGCGGTGGTGGGAGACCCACCGGAGAGTTGCCCGGGAACTCGTGCGGCCACGGCAAGGCCCGAGCTGCCCCACGGTAGCCTACCCGCGCGAACCGTGGAAGGTGGCAAATCGGCAGCGGCGGCTCCAATTCTCGGCGGCTCAGTGAGGTCAGGGGGTGCGGTGGCCGCACACGACCGTGGTAGCGAATAAAAAAGAGGGGGTGGGTGCCCGGCGCACGGCAGCTGTGCAGCGGTGGCGCGCACGTGAAGAGGAAGGTGGGGTCGGGCAGGTGCTTCGGTTACTGCGGGTTGCTCGGCATGGTGACCTGGTGCCACGGCGGCCTCCACGGCCCGGCGAGCAGGCAAGCCGAGAGAGAGTGGGGAGAGTGAGCCGAAGCTAGGACTACGGTCTAGCAGGGGGAGGGAGAATGAGGATGCGTTGAGCCGGGAGATGGAGCCTCCTCCACGATAGCAGAAAAAGGAGGAGATGAGGAACAGCACGAGAAACATCATACCTGCTAGAACACTGACACGGAGACAGGATGGGACTGCTCAGCGTGGCCGGCAGCGATGAGCCAGCGCGTGCACAGGGAAGCGAGAGCAAGACCACGTGCTCCAGCGTGAAAATGACAGCAAAAATGAGACAGACACAGACAGGCAGCAGAGGCACTGGACGGTGCAGACATACCGCGAATAGTGCGAGCAGAGCAGGCAGCACGTTCAATCATCAATCGAGCACTTTTCTGGCGCGTTCTCCCAAACTCTAAGCACGGCACAATGATCATTTTTCTTAGTACAAGCATAGCCATGGCATGTTAATACATATACGTGAGGTGAATAATTCTAGGTAATTCTTATCTTAGTTTAAGTATGATTCTCCAGTACTACTAGCGGGAAATTACCATACCATTGTCGTGTGTGTGTATATATATATATATATAACAGTTTACTAATTTACACAATTTGCAACGTCTAGGCACAGGAAAATCTCAGTAAACCTCAAATTTAAATTTTATTCAAAAGCTATATACGTGTATATCGTTCTATTTATTAACGGATTTTATTTTATTTATAAAAGTTGTTTTTCATACTTAATCTAACAGAACAAACTGTTCGCTAGAATCGTCGTCGGACAATAATAAATATTCCTACGCACGGCGTAGTTTAACTTGAGTGTTTATCTGAGTCCACAAAACTAAGTTACACGGGATTCGCTTATCGCTTCACATATGTTTTAAATCAAAAATTCGAGAAACTCATTTTCAAAAATTTTCTTAGGCCTAAATCGTGGTGCTAAATAAGCTCGTAATACCGAAGGTGTTACAACCAACACCCCTTAAAAAGAATCTCGTCCCAAGATTCGAAGCAAGAACCAGAAGGGGAAACTCGATTATATTACGTAGATCAGGGATTACACAAAAGATTACATGACTTCGAATGCTACCACACGAGGATCTTGGGATACATGGTTAGGAGCAACTTGATACAACCGAGGCCTACTCCCAAAGTCGGGATAGACGAGGACAATGGAGAATCAACAAGAAGATGATTATCCAAAACATGGCATAGCACCAACAGATCCAGAAACAGTCGATTGAGAAGTAAAACATCGCGAACCCTAAGATTAACTACCCAAAAAGGGGAACTTGAACTTCTGTGACGACTCGAATCCTTTCCTCTCCTCAGATTACACCATCACCTCTGACTGACGAACCTAGCTTCACAATGGCGACTGGATCTCATAGCTATGCTCCGAATATGGGGGAATGGGGATGAAGAAGAACAAGGACCAAGGGGATTTTATAGAGACGAACGGAGGTGGGGAGTAACACACCGGAAGTGGAGGCGGAGTGGATGGGATACACCGGCGCTTCATGCTGTGGAGATAAGGTCAGACATGGTGCGCTTCCTACGTGAGCGGTGAAGGGGAAATAAAGGAGAGGAGAGGGGGTCCGCACGACGAGGCAGGCATGCAGGCGGTCGTGTCCACAAAAAGAAGAAAGAAGGAAAGGGGAAATGGGGGGGGTCTGGTACGGGGAACGATGGTGCAGGGTAGAGAGCCGACCGGACGCTGGGAAAAGGAAAAATGCACAGTGCACAAACACGGCGAGCACTGCACGACGCCGCGGCCACGTGAAAATGGGGTACAACAGATCCCGACACAGGCGGCGTTTGCGGGGCACGCAGCAAAATGACCCAGCATGCATAGCGCGGTCAACTAAGCACAGGGCTTGGGACAAGACGTCTGCACAGACTTTTTAATTACTCCTAACTATTCACTGCTAACTTTCCTTACTAGTCTTCTTTTGCTTTCTTTTACTCGACTGCATCCATCTTTCCCATAAACCAAACCATGTCATACTTTCTTTCTCCACACCATCTCTTGTTTACCTTGAGAAAACACTTCTGCATCGACCCGTTGTGGATTTTCTGTTTGAACACCCTAGTATTTTTCAAGGAGAAAATTTATAGCAAAAGTGGTATGGTGGTGTAACTTGGTAAAGGTACTTGGTCAACAACCTCGATACCAGTGCGTGCCGAGCAGCATCACATGTGGCAGCTGTTCCACAGGGAGCCCTTGGTTTCGTCGTAGCACCATAAGCTTTTAACCAGGCAACTATTACCAACTTACATGCCATGAAGGTGGTGGGGTCATGGACCATAGAGTAAGGGGAGTATTGCAAGGGAAAAATTCAAACAACAAAGGTTCCCTTCACAACAAGGGACAAGGAATTCAAATCTAACGACGGATTTGTTTTAAAAAATGATTCAAGTGTTCTACTGAGACATCCACAATTAGTCGACACCGTGTCCTATATTATCCAATCATGGTGGATCTGCTCATATCTGAATGTCAACTTCTCTTGTAACCCGCTTAATATCACCCTGGAAAACTTTAAGCACATCTAACGAACTGAGGATAGATGAACGCAATAAACATAGCAAACTAAATAAAATGCATGTTCCAACGGTCCTATATGGGTACATCATACAGGCATTTAGGCTCCCATGCATGATACAACATTCCCCTTCCCTACTGGCGGACGATCTCAACAACTATGGACGAACAACAACGGCAAGAGTACAATACGAAGGACAGCGATGAAAAACACTACTACTATGGGTACATCATCCCAAGGCAACTAATCTACGTCTTCTCATGACAACGGCTGAGTGAGAGGGATCAAGGGCTCTTCTTCTGACACCTCCGAGGGTGGAGGTGCTGGCGGTGCTGCAACACCAGTTCTCCTTCTTTCTAGTGGGTGGATAGGGATCCCTTCCAAGATCGGGGCATCTTGCCTTTCAGCAGCCAACGTCCTCCGTTCGGCCCTGGTGACAAGATAGGCCACCCACAGCTGATGAACATGCCGATCTTCGGCCTCCTTTAGACCTTCCTCCATGGCAGCCTCTCGGCTCTCAGCAGCTGTAGTGCTGGCATGCGCTTCAGTGAGCTGCACCTGGAGCATCCGGTTGAAGATCTCGGCTTCCTCGGCGCGCTGAAGGCACGCCCCCAATTCCAAGGCTTGATGGTCATACTGCTCATCTAGAGCGAGCAGGTACGTGGTCAAGTGCACCACAGTGGGACTGTCTTCATGCGCATCCCGCCCTTGCAAAGCCTCCATGCGAGCCCTCCATGCCCGTCGATTCTTGTCCAAAGGGGGAAAGAACCACATGGGGGTACGGGCAATGGGCTCCTCATAGATCTGGCAGAGGTACCGCAAGGCTTTGCAAGCCACAACCTAGTAGGTGTCGGTGAAGCTAAACCCGGTGGCGGTCACACTCTAGGCTTCAGTGAGGTCAGGGAACTCTTCACTCTTCCCGATGTAGGCGGTAACCTCACATCGCTCGGTGCCATGTTCCTCATACTCCCGGCCCTCATACCCAGGATGACCTTTGACTCTGAGCTTTTGTAGGGTGGCATGCAGGATTCTGGGAAAACCCTCAACGTTTAGGCAATAGGTACTAACCTAGGTTCCTGCCATCTCTGGCGGTGGTTGCAAGGAAGGCTGAGGAAAAGAAAGGCTAGCTCAAAGGAAAAGCTAAGCGAGCTAAAGTGCGCTGAGTGGTGGTACCAATGGCTAAGTCAGGCTCTACTTATAGAGGCGGAGCGTTCAGTGGTCCCGGCATGGTCCACCAGGGTTCCCACGCGGGATCACTACGAACGAATCGACCAAATTCCGCGTGTTCAGGGCGAGCAACGTCCAAGGCCATTACTGACTAGTACGACTGTAGGGCAAGGGTCCGACAAGAGCGCAAAAAAGAGGTACGGGGAGACGTGGGTCACGATAGGCGTGAACCATAGGCAAACGCGAAACATGAAGCCCTAGTGTTGACCTAACTCTAGAATAGAAACGGGCTAGTCGTGCGTAACACGACACGCGTGACACCTATGGGTAGCGTATCAATAAGTAATACGAGTGCTACAATGCACATACAGGATATGCATGAATGCACGTCCTATATGTCCTTTCACTGTTGCCAACATATAGGGCAACCGTCCTCAGATTTTTGGCACATCGTTCTCTCCCTGTAACTAGTCGATACTATCGGACTATGCTTGAGCCAGTGTACCTACAGAAAACTTGATTAAGCCTACCTAAGTCAGTAGAGTGCCATCTATCCTGGATACATAACAATAGTAATAGGGCTACTTATATAACTTCACATACAAATGTCCTAACTTTTTGAAAGAAATTTGTTGACAAATTTTAGTTTAGAAAAGGTTTTTGAAGCCTTATTTCCTCATTTGCGCTCTGATACCACCTGTGGCAGAACCGCCTAATCTAATGTCTCATAGGAGTGCTTGTCTTCCATTAGACACTAAGCACTCAAGGGAGAACACTAAATTGCTCAGTTCCGTCAGGCACACCCCAGGGGAGAACCCGAAAATCTATATTTTTGCCATCAGGATCACAAATGAGAGAATAAAGCTTACATCATTCATAACCATTTCTTACATCACTTTTAATATGTCAGAGTATAACATTTATTATTATAATAGCAGAGTGTAATCATATTATTAGAGTTATAAATAATTTAGTGGAACAACGGAATATAAACATGTGAATAGAGTTACAGCAGAAATAAATATCTATTTATGACATGATGAAGTATTGTTATATAAGCTATGACAACAGGTTATACAACTTTCATTTATAAAAGCATTTGGTGAGAGTTTTAAATAACAACTACGGTCGCAGCGTAAAGGAATCCTCACTGAGCCCACCAGGAGGTATCCACACACAAGGGTCAGCTCTAGCGTCCACCTGTCACCTGCAACAGGGGGAATAAAACCCTGAGTACTCAATTATACTCAGCAAGACTTACCCGACAGGAGTAAAGAAAAGACTCCAAGGATATGCAAGGCTATCTGGCTTGTGGGTTTATTGAATTTGCAGGAAGCATTACTAAGCGTGCGTCCTTATATTTGATTTTCATTAATAGCCGCATTGGTTCATTAACTAACCATTCTATGTAAGCACCTGTGCTACTTTCAAGCAGGTGGTAAGCAATCAGATTTCCTTTGTCCATCTTCCATCTTTCATCTTTTAGTTCTTACTACGATGCTAAACTGTAGACAAGCCGTACCGGATCGCCCGGCGATTCGCGAATCAATGCCCCTAGCTGGGTACCCCAAAAACACACGTCCCGCTTGTACCCTAGGCATAAGCAGGACCAACCCATCACTCTCTTGTCCCGGGTGTCCAGGTCCCCGTCCAAACTTGGACTCCAAGCCCCCACATCCTGAGTCCCGGACTCCGTGTGGCGCAACGACCTCCACCATCCCCGCCTCCAATCAGTCGGTCCAGAAAGAGCCGAATCCACGACAAGAGAGCAACAAGTCTTCCAAGCGCCCATACACAAGTATGTGCTCGGGATAATAAGTCTGTGACCTACCTAGAGTCTTATGCAATGAACGGTCCTTAACCGACCAGACAGGGAAAGCAGTGTAACCAAGCTATGCCCCGCGTCCACGACGACACAACCTCTTACACTCACCAATACCCAAACCATATCCCTGCCCGGTCACCATTTTCCTTTCCACCATTTTTATATTTTTCCAAGTGATAATATTACAGTAATATAATTCCTATCTCTCGCGAGTGACAGGTAATCACTCGACTTCTACCGGAGTCCTGTAGCATAGCAATCTACACGATCCTGTCATACTAGTAAGACTCATAGGATAAAGATATATTTATGCAAGTGGGTTTCATTCAGCTCCTTAAAACTTAATGCACAAATATAATTTAAACTGCAGAAAAGTAGGGGTTATGCACCGGGGCTTGCCTGGGTAAGATATATTTAAAAGTTAGTATCTGCATCTTTAGATCATCCACATCATCTGAATAGGAAGCCCATTGCATCATCTCCTAGAGAGAATACCATTACACCATCTGCAGATTCCCACTCATCCTTAACTTGATCCGTTGATCCATCATCGTACCTATATGATATGCATTGATGCAAATGCATAGATGTAAATCACCAATGATAGCCGAAATGCTTAGAAACCCGATCACGCCTCACAAGCTAACGAGATAGCTCTAACGTTGGTCTACGCACCCCTGTTGTCGAATAAGCCATCATTTCCCAATGAATATTTTAGTTACATACCCGAGTTGTTTCTTTATTTCATCCTATCGATTTAATCATTATTCGAATTAGAGCATCGTTATCTATCGAGCAAACTAATTATTCTGGTGCTACAAGAATTGCTAGTATTGCTAGGAACCTACTGTACAAATTTTAGATTTAACCATATTACCAATTTATCACGAAAATTCATACAAGTTTATATTTTGCAGTATTAAGTATCTTAGATTAATTATATAGCTCCCAAAAATATTATCGAACTATGTGCACAAAATGTACTAATAGGTAGATCCTAATTTTAGAGACCCAACAAAACTGGTTTCATAATTTTTGGACTCCTATACCATTTTATATCATTTTTTCAGCCATTTAAACAAAAACTTAGAAAAGAGATGGGCACTCGGGCCGGCCTCGACCAGCGCGGCCCACGTGGGCGACCAAGAGGCCCAAGCACCCGCAGCCCATTCAGCCAAGCAGACGGCCCACCGGCAGGCAGTGGCCTAGGCGGGGCGCAGCGCTCACGGCCTAGTCGCGCTCGCGGCCCAGCCAAGCCGGCAGTGGCCGCAGCATAGGAACAACGGTAGCAGGCCGGCCCAGGCAGCTGATGGCGCGGTACATTAGCAAAACAACCCCTGCACTTTCCCTAAATCAACCCGTGGTTCACTAGACACTATTTAGATGAGCCATGTATTTTGCAAATAAGACCCTGTATAATGCTTCTTCTTGGACTCTTACCCTTCTACCCACTTCTTCATCTTCCCCGAACAGAGCACCAGCGGAGAGGAGCTCTGGCCGGCGACCAAACCCGGCCGGGAAGGCACTGCAGTGGCGGGAGACCCACCGGAGAGTTGCCCGGGTACTTGCGCGACCACGGCCCGGCCACGGCAAGGCCCGAGCTGCCCCACGGTAGCCTGCCCGCACGAACCGCGAAAAGGCGGCAAATCGGCAGCGGCGGCTCCGATTCTCGGTGGCTCGACGAGGTCAGGGGGCGCGGTGGCCGCACACGACCGCGGTAGTGAAGGAAAAAGAGGGGGGGGGGGGGGTGGTCGGCGCACGGCAGCTGTGCAGCGGCGGCGCGCACATGAAGAGGAAGGCACGATCGGGCAGGCACTTCGGTTACTGCGGGTTGCTCGGCATGGCGACCTGGTGCTGCGGCGGCCTCCACGGCCCGGTGAGTAGGCAAGCCGAGAGAGAGCGGGGAGAGTGAGCCAAAGCTAGGACTGTGGTCTAGTGGGGGGAGGGAGAAGGAGGATGCGTTGAGCTAGGAGATGGAGCCTCCTCCACGATAGCAGAAAAAGGAGGAGATGAGGAACAGCGCGAGAAACATCGTACCTGCTAGAACACTGACGCGGAGACAGGATGGGACTACTCAGCGTGGCCAACAGCGGTGAGCCAGTGCGTGCACAAGGAAGTGAGAGCAAGACCACGTGCTCCAGCGTGAAAACGGTACCAAAAATGAGACAGACACAGATAGGCAGCAGAGGCACTGGACGGTGCAGACATACCGCGAACAGTGTGAGCAGAGCAGGCAGCACGTTCAATCATCAATCGAGCACTTTTCTGGCGCATTCTCCCAAACTCTAAGCACGACACAATGATCATTTTTCTTAGTACAAGCATAGCCATGGCATGTTAATACATATACGTGAAGTGAATAATTCTAGGTAATTCTTATCTTAGTTTAAGTATGATTCTCCAGTACTACTAGCGGGAAATTCCCATACCATCATCGTGTGTGTATATATATAACGGTTTACTAATTTACACAATTTGCAATGTCTAGGTACAGGAAAATCTTAGTAAACCTCAAATTTAAATTTGATTCAAAAGCTATATATGTGTATATCATTTTATTTATTAACGGATTTTATTTTATTTATAAAAGTTGTTTTTCATACTTAATCTAACAGAACAAACTGTTTGCTAGAATCGTCGTCGGACATTCATAAATATTCCTATGCACGGCATAGTTTAACTTGAGCGTTTATCTGAGTCCACAAAACTAAGTTACACGGGATTCGCTTATCGCTTCACGTATGTTTTAAATCAAAAATTCGAGAAACTCATTTTCAAAATTTTTCTTAGGCCTAAATCGTGGTGCTAAATAAGCTCGTAACACCGGGGTGTTACATTGGTGGCTATTTATCCCCGTCTGTGTCGGTTAAGGACCGATTTGCTATACGTCCTCATGTCAGGTTGAACGCATGCCTAGCACTTAGTTGGCTGGATAAGTCGTTTCGATCACGAAGTCGAGTAGCTCAACTCAGGCTAGGCCCCGGTAAGTGAAAGTGTGCACCCTAGTTGGCAGTAAGGATGTGCGGAGAGCCAATGACGTAAGTCCAAGGGTAGGTTCGAGTCCCGATCTTCCTGGTAGATTGGTAGAATCTCTGAGGGTGCGGCGCTGATCGAACCCACGAAGTTGGTTCCTGAGTTGTACCTAAGGTGACCTAAGACTACCTTGGCGTAGGTATGTCTGGGTTTGTGTTAGGAATAACTCCCCAGCGAGGTAGAAATTGATTCGAATCGCCGTCTCTCCCGGATAGTGAGAACTTAACTAAGCAGTGGCAACGTAGAGTAACTTAATGGAAACTTGATGGTTATGATGATGATACTCACATTACTACACCAGCTATGGTTACTATTGTCTGTTGCTAAATGAGATTCTACATGTTTGGCACAGGTTAGTTGCTAATCTAGAGATGAATAGCTATAATTAACTTGGTTACCAAATTATAAAATGTATAGCTCAACTAGTGGCTTTTATGCAAAATTTTGTCAAGCTAGCTCCACTTATAAAGCCTTGCATACTCCTTGGTGTCACTTTATTTCTGGTTTATGATGAGAAAGTCTAGCTGAGTACATTCGAGTACTCAAGGTTTATCCCACCATGTTGCAGGTGAAGTTCTCGGCCTACTGAAGATGGTGGCTAACCGCCGGTGGGCTCGGTGACTCTATAATTATTTCTCATCTATATGCTTTTGTCGGATGATGTCACTTATGCTAGCAATATATTTGGAACTTATATTAATGCAATCATTTGAAAGCTAATGTTGTTTTCACTAATCGGTTTTGAAACCCAAACTTGTACTATTATATATGAACCCATTTGTAATATTATTTCCGCTGTAACTCTGTGTATGTGACATGCATTTGCTTAATCACGTGATCTTCGTTGTGATGTTGATTTACCGAGGTCATTCGTGACACTTGGCGGACTACCGGGTTTATATAAGTGAAAGTATGCGTGTGTCAATGTGTTAGCGAGGACAATCGTACTTGATCTTGTATAAATTGGGCGGTTCTGTCACACATAGGTTGCCAACAAGCAACCGAACCTCGGGAAAAAAGTCATTGTGTCACTTGCCCCGTTGGTTTGCAATCTCAACACTTGCAATTCTGGCCGGTGATCATTGTGAGGGTCGGACCCTGACACAATGGTCTGGCAGTGTAGGCGTCGGACGGTCCGACGGTGGTAAAAAAAAGCCCGCGTGGCTCCAACCGGCTACATCTCACATTTAGGGCTATAAATAACCGACCAAATGAAGTGTGTTAGAGCTCAAGGAAGACTTGTGTGAGTTGAGGCTCATCTCTAGTTGCTCTAGCCACCAAAGTGTTTATTGATACGCTCGGTGATTAGCGTAGGTGCTTGCGAAGTGCTTAGGTTAGTTAGACCTCGCTTTAGCACTTGCTCTAGGTTTAGACATAGTGTTTAGTGAGGTTTGCATACCCCTTGATCATAAGGTGCTTGCGCGCACCGTGCTTGTACTCAGAGTTGCTTGTAGTCTTGCAAGACCATACCAACCGCATTTGTGGTGTGGCCACCACCGTATACCGGAGGGAATGAGGCCCTTGGTTCGGCTGGAAGCTTGATAGTGAAGACGGTGGAGAGCAGTCCAGGAGGGCATTCTAGAGACCCACTTGCGCATAAGGGAAGGCTCGGTGCTATCCACAGAGTTACTTGACCAAGAGCTTGGCCCTTGCGAGAGGCTCCAATGAGGACTAGGAGGGAGCTTGTGCGCTTCTCGATACCTCAGTAAAAACACCAGCATCATCGAATGGGAGTTTGCATCTCGGTCACCCTTTTACCTTCCGCATTTACATTGTGTACCTTGGTTGTATGCTTTACCTTTCTAGCTTAGTTGATAGGTTTGGAAACTAGGTTGCATAACTCTTTTGCGGTAGAAATAGCAACACTCCTAGCAAAACCGTAGTTGCACATCTAGATAGTTTCTCTTTGCATAGGTTTTGCTTAGGTTAAAATTAAAGGCCATAGTTTAGAAATAGTTTTTAAGTTGCCTAATCCACCCCCTCTTAGCACCTTCAAGCACATTAATTTAGCATTTTTCAAATGATTTTCAAAACTTGTTCATTTGCTTCTCACCACGCCACTAAGTCTAATGCAGATGCATTGTTAGTCCTCACCTGGTGGCATTAGACAATTGCAATTACTTTAGAGCTCCCCTCTTTATAGTACGGCTACCTATTCTAGATCCGACCGTGTCCTCTATTGCACCTTGGCCTACAGAAGCAAAGCCCTTTGATATACCTTTGCCTTCGGCATTGGTTTCCATCTCTTCTCCGAGGTTGAGCACTTGCTTATGGCCATGATCATGGTCTCGACTATCTCCTAGCCTTGCTCAAACCCATCATTTGGACCTAACTCAATCATATTTATTGAAAACATTAGTTTAATATTTGTCACTCAATTATCAAAACCAAATTAGGATTCCCAGGAAGATGCAGGCCGGTGACGACAAGAGATGACGCAGATGCCGAAACGCACGCACATATTTTTAAATTCAAGAGATTATCCTACGCTCCTTCGGTTTTAAATTGTAATATATTCTGCCTTTTTTTGTCTTTTACTATGTATATTAGACATAATATATATTTAGGTACATAGCAAAACTATATAAATAAAAAAGTTGGAAGACTTACAATTTAGAAAGGATGAAGTACTTATTATTTGTAAAGTCATACAGTTGGAGTCTGCTTTTATTTTTATTTTTATTGAAAATTAGGTTGTTTTATACAGCTCTTGGAGATGCTCCAGCTAAAGCTCGTCCTCAACTAGGCTAATTATCAGCTTTGTGTCTGTGCCAGCACTAAGTTCAGCAGTTAGTTGCCTTCTCGCTGCTTGCTGCCAGAAGGCATCGACGGCTATTCCACAATATGCATCCATCCACAGAAAATAAGGAAACGACACTACGGTTTATATTATCCATAAACAGAAGGACGACCAAATCCAAAGCACCGTACAACCCAGTCCATTTGTATGGTTTGGATACAGCATCCTGAATCTGAACATTTTATTCATGGGACCTGACTCCACACATAATCACACAGCACATGAAGTGGGGAATGGCTCAAGCAGATCCAAGGAAACGGCCCATCCAAGAAGAGAAGCGAGACCAGGCCAGGTGGACGGCTTCCTGGTTCTCATGAGTCAGACCCATCCCCTTCTTCCTCTTGAGGGCCTCAGGCGAAGTGTTCATGAAGGCATGTGAACATCCAGGGTATATGTGAACTTCATATGGTATCCCTGAAGATTTGAGCTTCTCCTCCAGGGACTTGGCTGCCTGTAACATCATATAAGATAGTAGTAGTGTTAGATTCAAAGAATCCAATATACACATCATATGCTCTTCCTGTATTTTATGTTTGTTTGAGTAGTTATCAAGTAGAGAGACAATTTGGGAGCACAGATACAAAACTAACATGCAGATATCGTACACAACCATGTTTCCACTTACTTCTATTACTAACACATAATGAGAAATATTAGTTATCCACCAAATGCTAGGCACATAACATTATAAAAGATTGCCATGAAGGCTACAACACTGACTTCACTCTTGCCCAGGCCTTGTTCACATGAAGAGTGAGATCTGGGCAATCCCAGTTTTCATGTAAACTTTCAGGCCTAATTATGAGTTTGCCCTCATGGAAATGTCTCCTAAAGAGATGCTGATGGTAATGACTACAGACGATGAAGTATATATATAAAAGATGAACCAAATGGCATGGTGGCAAACACTGAAACTACTAATTCCTTGCTCCAGCTTGGGTCTATTATAGTAAATATAAAAATTAATTTTATGAAACCTGGTGTGTACTGCTCTTGTAGTGTAGTCATGATTCTATCATGGGGGCAGTGCAATCCCAAGGTTCATCAACATTTGCCACATGAAGCATAGAAAATAATCTACTTTCTAAATCAAAAGGAACTTGGATATGGACAACAGTTGAGCTAAATAGAGACAACAATAAGAGCTAAATATCAGCATCAATCGGTGAAAAGTATGCATTGTGAAAAACAAAAATACAAAACAGAAAGGGAAATCATGTATATTTGGCAAATGCCGTAGCAACAGAGATAAGTGACTTGTGAGGTATAGCCTTACAGTGACATCTGAAAAACCAACAAAGCTGTCATGCTCCCCGAAATGAGCCTGTGTAGGAGCCTTAGCCTTAGAAGGATCAGCAAGCTCAGAAGATGGTGTCCCATAGAAAGCAACAACAGCATCAACCTCTGGGACTAAAACTCCACTTGCAATTGATAAAGCACCTCCCATGCAATTGCCAGTAACACCAACCTAGTCACAAAAAGATGGAAAAGAAGGTTATCAACTTCTGATTAGTGTATATGTATGATAATGTGCATGTTAATCACTACTCCCTCCATCTCATGATAGTAGGCGTAACTGTTTTTCTTGCTAGTCCCAGGATACGGGGCGCTTGCTCGGCTTGCATGCAGAATTTACTGCTGCTGGTTGTTGGACTTCTAGTACTACTCCCGTCTCGTTAGAGCAAGGCTAATAATACAGCCGGCTTGCTGGCTGTAAGGTTCCTTGCAGCCTTCTCTCAGCCCACTCATACAGTAGTTAGCTCTTTACAGTTAATACATGGCCCACTTGTCTCTCTCACAGACTTTCTTAGTTCTTGTGCCCAAGCCGGCTGTAAGCTTACAGCCCGCTTCTCCTCTCTCTCCTCCCCTCTCTCCTCCACCTCAGCATTTAGTCGGCTTACAGCCTGCTATTATACTTTCTCGCGCACGTCAGGTAGAGTAGACAGGGAGAAAATTTCCATGCGCATGCTTGCGCGCGGGCCAGACGATTTGGTTAATGGTGACGTTTCCCGCAGTTATATTTGGAGGTGGAAGTGAAGAGGCAGCATTTATTTAGAGACGGAACTGAAGAGACTCATGCGGTAATTAGATGCTCCTTGGTCTTAGCGTTTTTTGAGTTGCCTCTACTATCCTGAGACGGAGGGAGTATAAAATAATACTGTATGGGTTATACCTTTATTCATGTTGTACTGGTTATGGTTAGACTGCTCTATAGCACAAATTCTGTGCGGGGCACAAAATCCTATTCTAAATGTTTTTGGATCAGCAGTTCCTGCAAACTTTCAGGCACATGAAATGCCTTAGTTATTCAGACAAGTTTACACTGATTTTGTTTCATGAATTTGTTACTCACTAGTCAGTAGCCTTGAGTCCTTACCAACAACAACAACAACATAGTCTTTCAGTCCCAAGCAAGTTGGGGTAGGCATTAATCAGGCTAATCCTTGAGTCCTCACCACAATTAGGTAATTTGCACCGTGCATTAATCAAGCTAATCCTGATCCACGGCGTGGTGGAGCAGCGGAACCAGACGGTGGTCGGCATGGCTCGATCCATGATGAAGGCCAAGGGCATGCCGGCAAGGTTCTGGGGTGAGGCGGTGACCACGGCGGTGTTCATCCTCAATCGCATGCCCACCAAAGCCCTAAAGGGCAAGACACAGTTCGAAGCTTGGTATGGGCGCAAGCCGAGTGTGTCCTTTCTCTGGACTTTCTGCTGCATCGGCCACGTCAGGAAGATGAAGCCGGTCCTCACCAAGCTAGAGGACAGGAGCACACCGATGGTGCTCCTAGGCTACGCGGAAGGTACCAAGGCATACCAGCTCTACGACCCATGCGGAGGCAAGGTGGTTGTCTCGCGCGACGTCGTGTTCGACGAGAAAGCGGCCTGGGACTGGAACAATCCGAGCACGAGGGAAGCTGGTGGCTTCACCAGCACCTTTGTCGTCGAGCACTTGGTTATCCAAGATGGTAGAGACGCTGGAGAGGAGGTGTAGACCACTCCAGCAATAGAGCTGAGCACTCCTAGGACGGGGCCGAGCACTCCGGAAGGGGTGCCGAGCACTCTAGGAGGGGTGCCAAGCGGTCCTACAGTGGTGTCGACCACTCCAGAATGGGTGCCAAACACTGCAGTCGGGGTGCCAAGCACTCCTACAGTGGTGCCGACCACTCCAGGAGTGGTGACGAGCGGTCCAGGAGTAGTGCTGAGCACTGTAACCAGGGTGCTGAGCACTCCAGGTGTTGTGCCAATCACTCCGACGGAACAAGGAACTCCATCGACGCTGATCGAGTTCGCCTCACCTCCAAGCGACATCACTAAGTTCGTGGATGCCTTCCACGACGGTGAGAAGGTGCGGTTCTGCAGGCTGGACGACATCATCGACGGCACAGGGCCCTCAGGCTTGGCGGGACGGCTGCTTAATGACCCAAAGCTGCTTCTCGTCAGTGTAGAGGAACCACCCACGTTCGCACTGGCCGTGCGCGATGCAAATTGGCGACGGGTGATGCTGTAGGAGATGAAGGCGATCAAGGAAAACGAGACTTGGGAGCTCGTCGATCCAACTCTAGGCTGTCGTCCGATCCGCCTGAAGTGGGTGTACAAGGTCAAGCAAGATGAGCACATCGCCATTGTCAAGTACAAGGCGTGCCTCGTCGCCTAAGGCTTTGTTCAGCGCGAGGGCATCGACTTCAAGGAAGTCTTTGCGTCGGTAGCGCGCATGGAGTCTGTCCGACTACTACTGGCTTTGGCAGCAGTGAAGGACTGGCGCGTCCATCACCTGGACGTAAAATCGGCCTTCCTCAACGATGAGCTGGCAGAGACGGTCTTCGTCAGACAACCTTCGGGTGTCGCCGTCAAGGGAGCAGAGCACAGGATGCTCGAACTGCGTAAGGCGCTCTACGGGCTACGGCAGGACCCACGAGCATGGAATGCCAAGCTTGACTCCACACTGGGCGAGCTTGAGTTCACACGGTGCGCAACCGAGCACATGCTCTACACGTGGCGACGGGGGAAGGAGGAGCTCATCGTCGGCGTGTATGTGGACGACTTGATCGTCACCGGCGCACGTGCGGAGGACATCGACAGCTTCAAACGTGAGATGGCGGCTCATTTTTGAATGAGCGATCTCAGCGCGCTCTCCTACTACCTCGACAATGAGGTGAGACAGGGGAAGGAGGCGCTCACGCTCGGTCCGAGTGCGTACGCCTCGAAGCTGTTGGACCGGAGCGGCATGGCTGAGTACAAGCCATGCGTGACTCCGATGGAGGAGCGACTGAAGTTGACAAAGGCCAGTACCGCGGCGAAGGTAGATGCAACACTCTACCGGAGCATCGTCGGTGGTCTGCGCTACCTAGTCCACATGAGGCCGGATATTGTGTTCGTCGTGGGTTACGTCAGTCGCTTCATGGAGGATCCTCGAGAGGATCACTAGGCTACGATGAAGCGGCTGTTGCGCTAAGTCAAGGGGATGGTGGATCAGGGGATCATCTTCCCAAAGACCGGCGAAAGTAGGCTACAGCTCACTGTGTTCAATGATGCAGACATGGCGGGGGACATCGACGGACGGCGGAGCACCTCTAGCGTTCTCGTTTTTCTCAGGTCGGCTCTAATCTCATGGCTGTCGCTGAAACAGAAGGTGGTGGCGCTATCCATGTGCATGGCAGAGTACGTGGCGGCGCCCACAGTGGCGTGCCAAGCTGTGTGGTAGCGCTAGCTGCTGGGCGAGCTGACCGTTGCGGAAGCTCACCCACCAGCACTGATGGTGGCCAACTAGCCCGCCATCGCCCTCATGAAGAATCCGGTTCTCCATGACCGGAGCAAGCACATCGACGTCAAGTTCCACTTCCTCAAGGACTATATCGATGGAGGACAGATCGTCATCAAGTTCGTCGAAACTGGTCGGCAACTCACAGACGTCCTCACCAAGCCGCTCGGCCATCTTCGGTTCACAGAGCTGAAGAAGATGATTGGCATGGAGGGGGTTCTAGGGTTAACAGCAGGATTAGGGGAAGAATTGTTAAGTAATCTGCTGTTTCCCTTGTGTAAACGCACAGTAGGGGAAGGCGGCGTCGAAAAGGCTCCCTGCTATGGTACTATAGCCACAGTAGGGGCAGGCACCAAACGGCTCTCCTGCCGCACTGTAGCCATAGCAGGGGCATGCGCCAAAGTCAGCCCTACTGTCACATCTAGTCACTGTAGCAGCCTGACAGCCTGACATGTCTATGTAATAGGATTAGATGGATAGAGTTGTATATATAGTTTGCCACTGCAACTCAGTAAAGAGAGCGGGTTTAGTTTTGCCATCTGCTCTGCAGAGCTCCGACCAACGCTGGTCCTTGTGCTGTATGTGTGTGCTCTGTTCTCCCTCCCTTCTTCTACCTCTAGCCATAGTGTGTGGTCGCCAACGATAGTGTCGTGGTCGGCAACGCTGGGGAGTGATCGGCTCACCCGTGCCGGTGATCTAGTGGGCTAACAGTATTGACATCTTAAGAAGCATTCATTTTATATGCTCAAGTGATAAACAGGTGGCAACACAAGACATGATCATACTCTGGAATGAGTGCTCTGTATCCTCCACCAAGTTGGGAAATGTGGATCGCGTGGTTCTTTATCTCATAGTCAACTCCCCACCATTCTTGCAAAACCACAATTCCAGGAGCATTTTCTTTGCCAACAACATAGGCATCAAAAGTCTACAGGTAAGAGGTTACATTTGAATATGAGATAAACTGACCAAAGCAATAGAACTTGTTAGAACTGTATATGTAGCGTCTCAGGGAAACTTGTTATACATATAGACTTTTTGCTCACAGAAAAAAAAGCGAAAGCATCCTTATCTAGCAATTCTTTTAGTATTCAAACTTTGGTAACAAGACAGCCATGTCGGGAGCTCCAAGCTCCAAGCCAGCTGCACATGTCACCAAGACAAAAGCTAAGCTTTGCTACACTGTTTGCACCAAATTATCTGGCTGAAATCACATCTCCCTTATTTTTGCTATTTATACTCTGACCCTTTCATCTAGGATATATAGGATAAGGTCATAAGTTATACCAGAGAATCAATTTCGTATATAAATCTATGAAAATCTATCTAAGATATAGCATTCCATCCATCACGTAGATCTTATTACTGAAATTCAAAGTTATTCCAATCACATTGAAGTCAATTAGGTAATAAATAGTTGGCCAATAATTGAAGGACTAATGGTGTTTCTATTTCATTACAGGGCAAGTAAATATAAAAATGCGATGAAGTCAAAAATAAGATAGAAATCTGAAATAGTCAAGGTCAAAAATAGCGATTCTGTAAAATCCTCAATAAATCCAGGTTTCCTGGTAGTTTACTATAATACTTAAGGGTGTACATCTCTACACCTAAAAAATTTACAGACCAATCATCCACTGGGAGACGAAACAAACCCACCGCGTAACCCAATCGTTCACAGGCGTGCGATCAATCGCTCGCTAGCTAACCTCTCCCAGCGTGTGATCGAATCACCCCCGTTTGGTGTCTCTCCGGCAACCGCCGCGATCTCCTTGTTCCACGCCTCCCGGCTTCCCTCCCCCAATTAGCGCGATCTCTCCCTCGCGAAAATATGCGATCTCTCGGTCCCGTGTCTCCCGGCTCGCGGGATATTTAAATATTTGCCATCCTTACGGTTGGCTCGTACTAACTTGCCAGCTTTAGAATATGAATTATAGATTTGCCATCTGAATTGCTCTGGTGCTAAAGATTTGCCTATTTTGGACTCGTGACAGTACAGGTCATCATGCCATGGTGAATCGGCCGGAGAAAAAGACGTCCATGCCCCTTAGGCTGTTAGGACAGCCAGCTCTAACCAGCCACCGTGCTAAAAAAAAGCCACGTGCTCCAGCTCTAACTGGCCAACCAACGTGCTCTACATATATTTGCTACAGGAGGCAGTCTACAGTAAAAATTCGACATGATATATGCTAATCATGGTCACAAATTTGCATACATATAATGTACATATATTCGACAACCACTGTGCATTAAAAATCAGCATCATCATGGCCACACATGAATTGTACCAAATATATATATGAAATGTACCGTGCACAGCAAGCACATTAGCTAAAAGAGACCACTGATGTCTAAGTTTGGTCATAACAGCCATACATAGAATCATTAAACAGGTTCTAGGCGACACATAGCTAAAGCAATGGCCATTTAACAGTTCTGACCGACAAAAGTACATAAGGTGCCATTTATCAGGTTCTGGCCGACAAATATAGAGCACTAATGCCATTTAACAGGTTCTGGCCACAATGCACACTAGGAATCCACAAAAGTCATTGTTTTTCATCTCCACGGCCTTGACTTGTCTCATGTTTTCTTGATCTTAGAGGCCAGCTGCTTCCTCATCGGAGTCATCTTCTTGGGCACGGCCTCCACAACTTGTAGCTCTCCTTCTGGAAGAGGTTCAGCTGCACCCAACAATAATCTTTTGAAAAAATAGAAAGTGAGGGGTGTTTACAACAGCAAGCAGTGCACTGGATGTTTACAAAAATCCTAGTGATTATACCTCCTAGTGCTTGGACCTGATGGGGTGCTTGGACCTGATGGGGTTCCTGGAGCTGCTAGCTGAACCTCTATAGGCACAAGTTCAACAGGGAGCTCTCTGTTGGCTGCCCTTGCTGCTACTTCAGTAGCTTCCATAGCTGCTGAAGCTCTGAGTTGAGCTTCTTCTGCCTCTAGCCTTGCCCTCACTGCAGCTTCCCTTGCTACTGCAAGCCTTGTCCTAGGAGTGGCTTGTTTAGGAGCAGGGATGTCCCCTGTCTTGCTCTTCTTCCTCCCAAGCTTCACACTAGTCTTCTTAGTTCTCTTCCTACAAGCAAAAAAGTGAAAGTTTTAGCACATTACAGCAACAACAATAATAAAGAAAAAATGTGTTGCTCCTACCTTTTCTTAGTTCCTGTCAAGCTACACCTCCAGCTACCTTGCCTGTGCCCATGTTCACCACATCCTTTACATAAGGCTTGTCTGGTTGCCTTCCCACTTCTCTCAGCTGGTGGTTTGGCCCTGTTTTTCTTTTGCCTGCCTGGCCCTCTCTTTTTCGCAATTGGAGGATGCAAATGATATATGCCATTGTTGTTTGTCTCATATCCATCCTTAGTAGTACCTCAACAGTAATATATGCCATCCTTTCCTCCCATTTCTCCTCTATCATTTTCTGCCATTGCTCATCCCTTCTAATTTTCCATTCAGAGCCACTATCACTGTCCAAAACCCAAATTGACAATGTCTGGCTTGGTCCCCATATAATCTTCGTAGCCATTTTATCATGAAACTGAGCTAGACTGTACCCAACACTCCTATCTAGCCACAACTCATGTTCTTGGTCAACAATTTCAACAAGCCCATCATATTCAAGCACAGCAGTGTACTTAACGATTTTAACAACTAGCCTAAATGCATTGCCAGGTTCGATCCTGGCATTAATGTAAATATAAAAACATTGCATTGTTAGCCAAGTACCCCATGTAACTCAGTCCAACTGTCTGCCCTACAGTGAAAATAGAGACTCACCAAGGGGGCAACCATCAGGTTCCATGGTCACAGATCAGGATCCAGCGCCTGCTACATTACCCACCTACAAACCAAAATTGCAGTAAAAATCAATGTTCAACCCTAACCCTAGCTCGGTAAATGAAGGCAAAATAAGAGGGCCAGCGAGGGGCGGAGGGTGGGGGAAGTGCGTGGTCAAACCTGCTTGGGTTTCGGGGTTGTGGAAGTGCAGATCGGGGTCAACTTTCAGCCACCGTCCTGCAGCCCACCTCGCCGTACCAGCCGCTGCAGCCGAGAGCAGGGGCGCGGGAGAAAAACGGGGAAGAGAGGGCGTGGGCGACCGACGAATGGGAGAGGAGGAGGATTCGGGACAGACGAAGGGCTCGGCGCCGGTCGCGCGGGGCTTCTCCTCTGCCCGTCGCGGGATTCCGGGCGACCGCGAGCGGACCTACTCCCCTTTCCGTCGTGGGTGGAGAACGGGGGAAGGGGACGACTCGAGAGGCGACAGGCCCGGGATAAGAAAAAATAGAGTGGAGGATAGGGAGGTCTTTTTCCTAAACCAATCCACCGTAGCAAACTGAGGTGTACTGCCACGACATTAAAACAGGCAAATCTGTAGCACCGTCGTGATTTGGGTGGCAAATCTATAATTACCATTCAAAAGCTGGCAAGTCCGTAGGAGCCATCGTAAGGGTGGCAAATATATAAATATCCCCCGGCTCGCTCCCCTTCCCCAATCAGTGACCAATAAAAAGGAAGGGTCATTCTCCACTCGAAGTCGCAATCCCAACGTGTGCCACCCTCGCCGTTGCCCTTCGCTCATGCTCGCGCCGCCGCCAAGCCGAGAAGGAGAAGGGCCGCGCCTCTCGCCGCCGAGGGAGAGACGACGAGGATCTCATCCTCGCCCGACACACGCCCTCCTCTTCACGGCCGCCGGCGAGAGGCCATCGCAACCCGCTGCCAAGGGAGAGGTGAGGTCCCAGCCGACGGATCGACGACCGCTCCCTTGCCCCAGCCCGGGCCGCCCCACAACCCCAGCACCGGTGCCTCCGCTCCCAGGCTCCTAGCTCGACCGCCCCATCCCCGGAGACGGACGTCCCGGACCGCCGCAGCCCCAGCGCCTGGTGAGTAGCGCCCCTCTGGTTCTCCCCTCCATTCTTTTCCTGTTAGCAAGTTCTCGTCAGGTCATGCAGTTGCCCAGGTAGCCTCCTTGTTCAAGACCTCACTCTAGATTGTACAACATTCAGAGGTTCAGAGTTTTAAGGTAGTTGACATTCAGAGGTGCCGAAATTTTAGGCAATGAAACAATGCACGCAAACACTGTGCTACTCGATCTATGTCGTCGTAGTGCCGGCCTGCGCTGCCCATACGAAAAAAATTTGCTATGTTCAGGCTTCAGAGGTTATCTTTGCACTTTTTTAGCTGTTGACCAATGGTATGTGTTTCTATGTTCAGGCTTCAGAGTTACAGGTAGAACTACCCCTCAATTTGTCTTTTTATTTAGGTCTAACTAAGATATAAATCAGAATGTTATCATTATCCAGATGTTTGAAATGCTTTATAAAATATTTTCCTATTGATATATTTGTCTACGGATTATATGCTATGAAGAAAACTCACTGCAGACTGGTGTAGCAAATTGCCTTCTAGAATCTTGCACGGAGAGCAGTCTGCATGACCAGTTTCTAGATGGAAGGTAGCATGTTCATGTGGTTATAGAACAGTTTTGTATCTTTGTTTCCACAGGAGAGTAAACTGTCCTGGCCGAAGCTTCCATTGATGCTAGCAAATTTGTTTTTTTGTTTTACTTTGGTATTTCTTTAGTTCATGCATGTGATGTCCAGGGCAGCAGGAGCATGATTTCCTATCCATAGAGCTTTACATGATTATATAGCGTGGCTTCTTACAGTTTTAGAATTTCTCTGCTAATGAAATAGGCATAAAGATCCTGCTCTGCATCAATATAGGTTGTGAGCAATTACAACGTGCATTTAGTGAATCGTAAGAATCAATATGGGCTCTTCTGTATATGCAGTTATTCATCCTAATTAGTATGCTCATAGTATTAGTAGCAATTGCTGGTGACATGTATTTTGACCTTTGAAAAAATTCAGTAAAGACTCTGGGTAAAAAAATGTCAAACTTGATTATAATTGCCTTGCATTTATTGCATCTTAGGAGTTAAGTTATGTCCTTCTCATAAGGTACTCTTTATGCAAGAACAAAAAGCATGATACCTACTGATTTTTCTTTATGCAAAATAAAAGGACAGATATTCTATGGTCTCACTTATCTTTGAAGATTGGAGCAGTATTACAACAATATTGACGTGCCCAGCACATGTTTTTTTTTGTATCTTTCCTTGTTCAGCTATGTGCTGCTACAGGTTTATGTGAACTTATTTAGGCTAACCTATATCTTCTTTATAAACTTTTTTAGCCAACATCTTTCTACATGGATCCAGTGGAAAATAACGATGGTCGCACTCCATTAGGAAACTTGACAAACACCACCAATTCAGGTAACTGCTGATATACATATGGATATGAATTTACTTTGGACCAACAATAATTTGCATTCATTATGTATTGATCCATGATACCTATAATGGAGCAGGTTGTGAGAGTGTATCCAATTCACAGACACAAGCTGACGATGCTAAGCAACGCAAACGAGAAAGGGAAAGAGCACGGTATGCGGAACAAAGGAATGAAATAAATAGGAAACGTCGTGAAAAATACCAAATAAAAAAACAAGAAACTACCCTCACTGGTGGATCGAGAGGTGACACAACAATCAAATTTAATCCAATCAATGTGCATTATCCTTTGGTTCTTATTTATGGTGTAATAATTATCTTGTAGCTAATGGAGTTGTATTAGACAATGAAGACACAAATAACGATGAGAATAGTAATTGGTTGCATAGCAACGATTCCTATCAACCCATGCAGATTGATAAAGAGAACCTAGGTACTATTTTTCTATAAAGTTCTTCCATGATTATGGTGTTGTTGCATTATAATAGATGTTTTGTAAATATAAGTAAGATGTCGTTGTCTATATTTACTAATATAATGCTAATATGTTATTATGTAGCTGCATCTGATTCTGCTAACACCATGAACCACCCTAAGAGAAATGAGTCAAAAAATTATACAATAGGGAGCGCTATAAAAATATGACGCCTGATCAGAGGCAAGCAAGGCGTGAGCGTCAAAGGTTGCATAATAGTGAACCCAAGCGTAAGGAGGCCTTGAAAATAGCTGACAACAAATTTAGAGAGATGCGGAAGCACATGCTACACCCAGAGTCTATTGCCATGGAGAACCCCTTATATATTCCTGAGCCTATGTGCCCCACCGTGGGAGCATCTGGAGCTGATGGATACACGGCAAAATTCAGTGATTGGTTTATTCCAGAGTCCAGAGCAACACCTCTTTATATTCCTCCACCTCATGAGGAGGCCGATGATGAAGAATGTGATGAGTTACTATCTGGTCATATGACAAAAAGATCACATGTTCCATCTGGACAAAGACATGTGTTGTTCACGTGTCATAACACGATGTTTGAGCAGTCGCATTGGTTTGGGCATATAATAAAGATAATAAAGATGGTGACAGCATGGCTGAAGACCGAGTGGGTGCTAACACACCCTTGCCTCAATCAGTCGTGACCAACAACGGTATATACTGATGTCTTATTATCCCATTTAGGGGACCTATATACCGTATTATACCTAACCGATCCATGGTAATTCCGTGATTAACAGAAAGGGCAGGACCCAACATTCAGGCTACATCATCCACACCGACGGAACCACTATTTGATGATTGTGAATGCACGGCTGAATAATACCCGAATGATAACACACCCTTACCTCAGTCAGTCCTGACCAACAACGGTAAATACTAATGCCTCATGACCCCATTTAGGTAACCTATATTGTATACCATATTATACCTAACTCAACCATGGTCATTACATGATTATCAGAAAGGACAGGGCCTAGCCCTCAGCCTGCATCAGATGCACCGATGACACCACTATTTGATGATAGTGGTAATTTACACTATTTTGTAACATTCTATAAACTATTTGAACTCATTCATTTATTTTTACTCGTAGTTCTACTAACTCACGTATCTTTGACGGCCATAGATGATGATGAGGGAGATATATTTGAAGAGGATGAGGAAGAGGATGAGGGATACCTGTTTGCCAGGTAAGGTATTTGTATGAAAGACCGAATATAAATAAAATCTTCCACTACTTTATCTAAACTATTACGGCTTAAATGTTATTTCAGAAGAGAAAGATGACGATGATGTCCAAGACAATGACCTTGAGGAAGACAACTTCTGTCCCTGAAGTACGTGACCGATACGATGAGGTGTATAGTAACATGTCTACAGATATCCATATGTTAAAACCTGTTGCAAATTGCGAGCACTGCGATGCAAAAAGGTTTGAGCATGAACCACATGGGTTTTGTTGTCGCGACGGAAAGGTCGAGCTCAATGAACTGAACGTACCTAATGAGCTTATGAGGCTTTGGTCAAGTAATGACGCAGATGCTAGGCACTTTCGTAACAACATTAGGTTTTTAATGGCCATTTCTCTTTCACTTCTCTATATTGTCGCCACGATAGCGCTACTGCAAGCTGGAAGAACAGTGGCATATACACCTTTCGTGCACATGGTCAAATCTATCACAACATAAGGTCATTTGGCAGAGAAGCGGGTAAGGAGCCAAGACATCTTGAGCTTTACTTCTACGACGATGATCCAAGCCTTGAGCACTGCTATCGACGATGTCGTGAAGAGAAGTGTCAAAAAGACAAAGAAGTTATTAAGAGGCTAGTGGCCATCCTTCGTGACAACCCATACTCACAACATCTTAGGAGTGTGGGCCAGGTTGACCACCTCGAGGACTATCATGTCACACTAAACCTTGACCAGAGGCTAGACTAGAGAACATACAATATACCATCAACTTCAGAGGTGGCTGCTGTTTGGATCGAGGGAAGCGAACTCCTTGGTCAGTTCCAGAATAGTGTTGTCCTACATGGGAAAGATGGAAGCAGACATGGCATCCACTCATATCATGGATGTTACGATGCTCTTTCATACCCTCTATTCTTCCCTAGGGTGAGCTTGGGTGGCACATGGATATTCCGAAGAAAGGAGTTAGTATGGAAGAAGTCATCAAGTACCGTGCCCTACAGAAGGCTCGTAGTGGGTCAGAAAAAGAAATAGGTTTGTTATTCTTCTTATTTAAATACTTCGCATCCATGTACCTCAGTGGTTATTCTACAAACAACTCTAATTTATGGCTATTTTTTGTAGACTTCCCTGGTAGACTACGCGTGTCTGTGCGTGACTACTACCGCTACAAGTTTAAGATGCGTCCAGGAATATTTAACCCCATACTGTACGCAAGCGTCTATTCTAGCAGTTTGTAGTCGACACGTACATCAAGATTGAGAGTTCTCGATTAGATTATATACGCAACCATCAAGATGATATTAGGGCTGACCTCTACCAAGGATTGGTTGATAGCCTACATGTCGGTGAAGGTAGAGCAGAAGCTGTTGGAAAACAGACAGTGATGCCTTCATCATTTATTAGAGGCCCACGTGACATGAGGCGTCGGTACATGGATGCCATGGCTCTGGTACGGAGGTTTGGTAAACCGGACATCTTCCTGACTATGACATGTAACCCAAACTGGGATGAGATCAAGCATGAACTCTACCCTGGATAGACACCACAGGATCGTCCATATCTCGTTGTTCGGGTCTTTAGAGCAGAACTACAACAACTGAAGGATAGACTACTAAAAAAGGATATCCTTGGAAAGGTGTGGGCACATGTTTATGTTGTGGAGTTCTAGAAGAGGGGTCTGCCGCATGCACGTTTTTTGCTAATCATGGATAGGAAGTACAAGATCACGTGCCCAGAGCAGTATGATCACCTCATCTCAGTTGAGCTCCCGAACAAGAAGTACCTAGTATTGTACAAGATGGTTACCAAACATATGATGCATGGCCCTTGCGGAGTGCTTAATCATGATTGTCCATGCACAAAGGGTCGTGATTCCTACAAGAACCATTACCCTAGACCTTTCTACGATGTCATAGTACAAGGCAAGGATTCATATCTAGTTTACAGACGGCGTGAAGATGGTTGAAAAGAAAAAGTTCATGGATACGAGCTTGACAACAGATGGGTTGTGCCTTACAACCCGCATCTCCTCCGTCTATTCAACTACCACATCAATGTTGAGGCATGTGGGAGCATCAAGGCAGTCAAGTATCTGTTTGAGTACATTTACAAGGGTCATGATTGGGCGTCTATGGCTATGAGAGAAGCTGACAAGGAGGATAGTGAAGGGAACGTTGATGCGATCAAGCAGTACAGAGATGCTAGATGGGTAACCCCCCAGAAGCCTTGTGGAGGATATACGGGTTTGATTTGAGTGATAGGTACCCTTCTGTTTTGTCCTTACAGTTACATCTTCTAGACATGCACATGGTGTCATTTCATCGACGCCAGGGGATTCGACGAGTGCTTGATCGTCCAGGTGCTGACAAGTCAATGCTTATAGCGTACTTCAAGAAGAACAGGACATATGAAACAGCTCGAAGTATATTGTATCGGGACTTTCCCGAGTTCTATACGTGGCAAGCACAGGGCAAAGCTTGGCAAAATAGGGTACGTCATGATACATTATGACAAATTGGAAGAATCGTGTCTGCTAATCCAGCAGAGGGGGAGCGTTACTATCTTAGGGTTCTCCTGAACCACGTGGCAGGTGCAACCTCCTTTGAGTGTCTAAGGACCATGGATGACAAAATCCTACCGACATTTCGTGAAGCTACAGAAAGAAGGGGCTTAATCGAAGAGGACAACACGCTAAACGAGAGTCTCGCTGAGGCAACCAAGTGGATGATGCCATATGTGTTGTGAAGGCTCTTTGCAATAATATTGGTATTTTGTGAGCCTAGAGATGTGTTTGGACTGTGGGAGAAACACAAGGAGGCAATGTCAAAGGACTATAGGCGCAATAATCAATCCACCTTCATGGTGGAGCAGATGGTCCTCAGGGATATTCGAAAATTGCTACAATCAATGTAGAAGGATATAAAGATGTACCCACTTCCTAATATCGACGACATATATGATGCCTCTCATGATATTCCTAGAGAGATTTTTGAGGAGGCTAGCATTGAGGCTAACAAGGATGATGTGGCTCTATCAGACACCCTTAACAAGGAGCAACGAGCTGCATACGATGAGATCATGTCCTCGGTTGATACCGAGGATGGGGGTCTCTTCTTTGTGGATGGTCCTAGCGGGACCGAAAAGACTTATCTGTATAGAGCACTTCTTGCTACTATACACATTCAGAAAAAGATTGCTGTAGCAACAACTATATCTGGTGTCGCAACCTCAATAATGCCTGGTGGTAGAACCGCCCACTCACGCTTCAAGATTCCCCTCACTATTGATAATGGGGCCTTTTGCACCTTCACGAAATAGAGTGGTACTGCCAAGCTGCTTCGAGCATCATCTCTCATTATTTGGGATGAGGCTAGCATGACAAAGAGGTAGTCTATCGAGGCGCTAGACAACAGTCTCCGTGATATAATGGACCGACCAGAGCTGCCGTTCGGTGGGAAGACCATGGTGTTCGGTGGAGATTTTAGACAGTTCTTCTCGTTGTTCGAAGAGGGTCGAGGGCTCAGGTGGTCGGTGCCTCACTGCGTATGTCATACCTTTGGGATTCCATGCGACACCTAAATCTGGTGAGCAATATGAGGGCAAAGAGCGACCCGTGGTTTGCAGAATACTTGTTGCGTGTCGGTGGAGGATCTAAGGAGGCGACTGTTGATGATGAAATCCATCTTCCTCATGATATATGTGTACCACACACCAGTGAAGATAGTGACCTTGATACTCTAATTGATTGCATATTCCATAACCTCAATGCAAATATGTCAAGCAAAGATTATATCACCTCTCGAGCGATCTTATCTACGCGGAACGACTGGGTTGATATGATTAATATGAAGATGATAGGTTGTTTCCACGGGGAAGAGATTGTGTACCATAGTTTTGACTATGCGGTGGATGATCCGCACAACTACTACCCTGAGGAATTCCTTAACACTTTGACACCCAATGGTCTACCTCCACATGTGTTGAAGCTAAAGATTGGTTGTCTGGTCATATTGTTTAGGATCATTGACTCTGCGAACGGACTTTGTAATGGTACTAGGCTTATCATATGGGGGTTTCAAAAGAATACCATAGACGCGAAAATTATGTTGGGACAGCACGCTGGAAAATGGGTTTTTCTGCCTTATATACTCTTATGCCCGTCGGACGATGAGATGTTCCCTTTCCAATTTAAGCGAAAGCAGTTCCCTATACGGCTCAGTTTCGCGATGGCCATTAATAAGTCACAGGGGCAGACTATCCCTAACGTCGGGGTATACTTGCCAGAACCAGTGTTCTCACACAGCCAATTGTATGTGACGCTATCAAGAGCTACGGCAAGATCGAACATTAGGATCCTAGCCGTGCTGGCTGCTGAGAAGGACGTGAACAAGGGGAAAGGGAAAATGAATGGAAAGAAGAAATCGACAAAGGATATATTCACAAAGAATATCATATATAAAGAGGTTCTAACTCCATAAAAGAGGTAATGCATCACACATCGATACATATTTTTTAGGATATCAATGGTACTTTAACTTTAAAAATTAACAAACAACTTATATGCAGGATACTTCTAACTATAGCTTCAGCCATCTGCATGCTTCAGCTGCAAGAAGTCTGACGCCACATCTTGGACTAGAAAATCTTCAGGATCATCATTGATTGGTGACCAACTACAGCTTGGTATTTGTGCAAAGCACGTTCTCTTAGTCGAACTATTGAGAGATTAGATTCTTAATTGTAGAATAGATTGTAAAACATGTATGGTGAAACATAAACTTGTTATGATTATTTTTTCGTAGCACTTGATTCTTAAAGAAGTGCAAGCTTATCTTTCACGTATCGTAGTCATGAAGTGATGCGACAATTGATGTTGATGTTTCAATTTTGCATTTAAATTTAGAGTTATATTTTAACTATCTATCTTTCGTGAAGACTTATGTAAAATTGATTGGAACATTATGATTGCGGTATTTATTTTAGATAACAGTATAACACACGCTCATATATATGTTATCGTGGTATTATGTGTTCCTGTTGCAACGCACGGGCATTTACCTAGTAGTATAGAAAAATAGCAGACGAACAAACACAATAAAATCCAAAATTGAACTAAGCTGATAGGTAAGCATCTCCAAGAGTTTTCAAAACCTACTCCCAATCTAGATTTTTTAGTAAGATTGAAAAAAAAACTGCTCTCCAACAAACTCCCTATCTCAACTCCCAATTTTTCCGCACTTGGGAAAATTGATCCAATCGTGCGGTGTGCACGCGTATCAACGTGCCAATCTGGAGGTGGAAGGATTTGAGAAGAATAAAGAGTAAGAGATAAAGAAAATATAAAAGTGTTGTGATTTAGAAATAGTTCAGGAATTCTGATGTAAAATTTTCTTTTATATTTTAGGAGCGAGGTTCTACGAACTATTGGAGGAGAAGCCAACGAATATGCTCTGAACATGTTTTAGCCACTTCTAAAACTCATTGATTTACCAACTAATTTTTAAGACAGTAAATAATAGAATTGGATTCAACTAGTTTCCTGGCAACGTAGCAATTCCCTTACGGGTATTCTGTCGACACCATTTTTTTTGTTGCGAGCGGGTATTTTGTCGACACCGTAACCACATGTGTTGCCCTTTTATCTTTTGCAAAGGAAAAAAACATGTTCCTTTCGATAGACAAAAAAAAGGCAAAGGAGAAAGCAGACGAACCAAGAAAAGAAGCCAAAGTTGAAGAGGAAGAGGACAGGGAAGAATGATAAAAGAATCCATGCAAGTAAAAAAAAGGATCATGTACGAAAATCATAAAATCGATTGATGATGCATAAGACAGCCCACCCACAGACACTCAATTCATCTCATTATTACAAAGAAACAAACTATCATTTGAGCTTCCTAAACGAAATCGAACGTGATTGGGAGAACCCTCAATGCCTGGCAGTCGACGCCAAATGCAAGTCGGATTCGAATGAAGAGTAGGTGGATTAAATGGAGGAAGGGCACCATAAACCCTGGAAGAGCCCTTTCGGTCGAACGGGCTGTGTGCGTGAAGAGACGGAGGGGAGAGGGGGGACGGGAGTGAAAGAAAAGGGTAACGTACGGTGTCCTCGCGCTGGATCTGGATCTTCTGGAACGAGGCGATCGAGGAGTCGGTGGCCATGGCAGCGTGGGGGTGCTGGAGGCGGACGAGAGGGGAGCATGAGCGCAACGGGTTGGTGGTGCTGAAGAGGAAGGCGGAGGAGGTGCGGCGAAGCAGGTGCGCTGTGGCCATCCCTTTCCCTCTTGAGTCTTGACTCCTGACCTTGCTCCCGCAGGCCCGCACCTAATTCAAGCTAGTTGCGTAATTTTCCCTTTTTTCATTTTTTATCGAGATATATATTCCCTCCTCGTCTCGAAAAAATATAACTCAGCACTGTATGGAGTTAAAGTAATTTAAATTTAGCCAATTACATATAAAAATATAAATAGTTGTCATTAAATAAGTATTATTGAATTTGTAATTAGATATATTTATAATATATTTATTGGGTATTAAAAATATTAATATTTTTGTTTATATACTATTTGGTTAAACTTTGAACACTTTAATCGAGAATGTGTCTAAATTTGTATTCCTTTCAGGACAGAAGTAGTAGCTGTTTAAAAATCTTTGCCACACAATTTTATATCTTTACAATTTTAACTAATTAGTATTTCTCATATCTTAGTTAGTAGAGTATGTTTATAGAGCTTTTCGTTTATGATAGGCAATAAGGACTTTGATTGTGGTATTTTCAAGAGTCATATAGAATAAAATGAAGGGAAAACTGTGTTTTTGCCTCTGTCCAGAAGTTCAATTGTGATTTTACTCTTATTTTTTCAACTTTGTGATTGTACCTTTGTTATTTTGAAACGAAGGAGCAGTTTGCCCCTTGTTTGGATGTTCGTTATTTAGAGGCTGATTAAAGGATTTAAATAAAATAAAACACATGAAATCTGATGTGAAATGGCTAAAATGCCCTTATCACGGTTATCCCACCCGTACCGTGTCCATCGTGCCTATTGGGCAGGGCGCGTGACATCGACGGGGGAGGCATGATCGGCGGGCTCACGGCGCGGCTAGGCAGGCGCTGCGGCCGTGCAAGCTCACGGCGCGGCGAGTGCGGCTGGGCGGGCGTCGCGGCATGGCCAGCGGGCGTGGCTGGCTAGGCACCGCGTCCGGGTGGGCGCGGTGCATGGCGGGGGCACAGGCGCGTAGCTAGGTGGATGTCACGGCATCGGCAGTGGGCCACTACTACTGTAATGTTTTTACGCAGCGGGCGACATCGGTTTTCCGCGGCGGGCAAAGCTGTCCGCCGTGGTTCAAAGGCCACGGGAAATCATGGCTTTACCGTAGCGGGCCAACTTGCCCACCACGGTTAATCAATTAACCGTGGCGGGCAGGTTAGGATGCCCGCCGTGGTTAATGGTTTGGAAAAAAACAAAAAAAACCCTAGCGAGCCCAATTGAGCCCATCACCAGGCCCAATCGAGCCCGCTACCAGGTGCATCGGATCTGCTGCGGACGTGCTCGCTGTCATCATCCTTGTGTGTGGATCTCGCCGGCCTCTGCCTCCTCGTGCCGATGGAGCTCGCAGACCCGCTCGCGGTCGTCGTCCTCGTGCGTATGGATCTCGCCGGCCTCCGCCTCCTCGCGCCGCTAGAGCTCACGGACCCACCTGGACTAGCCACTGTGGTGGTCAGGATATCCTTGCATCGGATCTGGGCGGCCCAAGGGAAGGCGGCGGCGCTCCTGGACCGGACCTGCATGCATACACCGGATCCACTGTCATTGATTGGATCCACCGCAGCTCCAACCCGCCGCACCACCGGAGAGAGAGGAAGGCCCGAGATGGGCGCCACGCCCACAGGATCTACGCTGCCGTCGATTGGGAGGGAGGGAGCCACCGCCCCGACGTGGATCCGCGACGTCTCCGTGGGTTGGGGCCGCCCCCCTCCGAGGATCCGTGCCGACGCCGCCCAGCCGTGGATCTACAAGGGTGTGAGTGTGAGGGACGAGATCTACCATTGATCTGAGAGAGAAGAGAGAGGGCTCCATGCCGCATACCTCTCCTTGCGTCGGATCTGCCGCCACCGTCGGGGCCTCCACGCCGGCCGGAGGAGGGAGAGGAAAGGACGCCGTCGGGGCCTCCACCGCCACCGTTGGGGCGTCCACCACCGGCCGGAGGAGGGAGAGGAAGAGGCACCGTCGGGGCCTCCACCGCCGCCATCGGGGCCTCCACCGTCGGCCAAAGGAGGGAGAGGCAGGGGCACCGTTGGGGCGTCCATCGCCGCCGTCGTTGGAGTGGGGAGGCCGGCTGCACCCAAAACCCTAAGTAGCTATATATACGTGTAGATGAATATCGGGCTAGCTTGGGCCTAATGGGCCTAGGCCTTTTCCGTGGCGGGCTTTTAACGTTGTCCGCCACGGTAAATCAATTTACCGTGGCGGACGTCTTAAGTAGCCCGCTGCGGTAAATAGGCATATTCTGTGGCGGCCAATTTAAGACGTCCGCCACGGTAAATCGATTTACCGTGGCAGGCAAAAGTGCCCGCTGCGGTAAATAAAAAATGCCCGCCGCGGTAAATCGTTGGATTAACAGCAGCGGGCAAAAATAGGTGCCCGCCGCGGAGTGCAAAAGTGCAACGCTGCGCAAAATCGTTTGTGTAGTAGTGGGCGCGCAGCCGGGCGTGGTGGGCGGGCGGGTGGGCGGCCGCGTGCAAGAAGGGCGCCGCGGTCTCGTGCGAGGCTGGAACAACCAGCAAGAGCCCCCATCTCCGGTAAGAGGAGGCGGCAGAGGGATCCGATGAGAAGGCTCTTTTCCTGTAGGGCATGACCTGCCGTGAGCGCCGCATGGGAAGGTAGCAATTGTAACACCCCAGGTGTTTGTCACCAGTTAAGTAATGGGTTTGAGCTCAAACATGACATGTTAAGTGGTGATGAAGGTGTCAAGATCAAATCTACGAGAGTGAGCTCCAACTTAAACTTGGACAACACACCCTTAATTACATGTGGACCCTTGTCAAGATTATGCAAGAGTAATTTTAAATGTGCTTATTTTATGTACATTACATCAACATGCAGCCATCTTGACCAGTGAAAAAGTTTCATGATGTTTGGAGTCAAGAAGTCGCATGAAATGATAAGTTATAATCTTTCTTGGATTGGTTTATTAAGTGAATGGAATTATAGATCATCGACCAAACCTTGCTACCTTGCCCAAATGACTCTAAATGAACTCTACAACAAAAGTCATGAAGGGTTCGTGTTGAGTAAATGTCAAGAAAATGCCTCAATTGGTCAAAAACCCTAATTCCAGGGTTTAACGAGGTGCTGCATTGACCAAGATAAAGCAATGGTTTATGTACCAGATATGAAGTTTGACCTTTAATAGAAGTTGAAGTTTGAGTGGAGTACAACAAAATTTGTCTTGGACCAAGACCTGATTCAACTTCTAAGTGACTCAAACAGTGGTGTCAAGTTTGAATCAGCTACTGTTTTTAGCCCCAGAAAATATTCTAAGTCTGAGATTAGTGGCAAGAATAGTTGACATCCCACGTTCTCTAAATTTTGCTAAGCAACTTGTATTGATCAAAAAATAGAAGTTGGAGATAATTCGTTGGAGAAGAGCATACAAAAAGCTAGATCGGGTTTGACCGAGTTTTGACCTCTGAAAGCGAGTTTCCATGACCGTTATCAATGAGTTGGCGCTATCATCTTAGAGATTAATTACCCACTGATCTGTTGCTCAAATGACTTGAGTGTCTTAATGAAAAATGTAGAGCAGGCCGAGGTGAATAAACTTCATTTTTGGCCCAAAGTCTAATTCGGCCCAGAAGCAGCCCAAATTGGCTCCCCACCATGTCCACTCCGGCACCCGCCACCTGCTCGACCGAATGCCAACGTGGCGCCGTGCATGGACACCGCGTGCCGCACCATGCAGACACGTGCCCTACTGTGTGTGTCGAGCTCCTACCTCCCCCTCACGTCGGTGCGGTGGCAGAGGCTCCCTCTCCACTCACGCTCACTCCCTCTGCACTCCCCATCGCCCCTCTTGCTCCCTACCTCTCTCTCGCCGCGGGCAGCCATGGGCGCAGCCCCTCCCTGCGTGCGTGGCCGGGCGCAGCTGGCCACAGCCGGCCGAGCCCGGGCCAGGGCATGCCCACGCCCGAGCTGGCTGCCCCCCTTGCCTCGGTGCCGTTCCCCCAGCCGGCCGAGGCAGCCGCTGGCCGGCCCCGACGGCCGCAACGCACCTCTGCCTCTTGTCTGCTCGGTCTGAAGAAGAAGATGGGGTGAAATGTAAATAGAAACAAGTTTCAAGGTTCCCATTGTAAGATAGCTAGAGACAAGAGTTTACCTTTCTGGGCTTGTTCGATTCGTGAAAAGTTGAGGGTTCCTGACGTAAAAGTATTTTTCTTTTATGTTTTCCTTTTATGCATATTCTGTGCTGAACTTTGGAAAATAGTAATAATTAATAGAAAAATCGTAAAATAGCAAATGAGGACTTTTTGGAATTCCTGTGAAATTATACATGCAGTAGATCTATAATATGGCATTATTTAGTTTAAAGTTTTTTCCGTAGAAATCAATTTATGCAGTTAGGTTTTTAATACTAGTTATGTCTTATCTTTTTCATAACTCCAGTTCCTGCGTTCAAATAAATGTAAAATGTTTAAGGTAGGCTACTAATTCTATGTGTATGCTGCAGTAAAAATGTCAGGATTTTAGGATTGATAGTTTTAGAGATATAAAAATAACAAATGTCCTGTGTTGCTTTGCTCCTATTCTGAATAGGACTGCATGTTTGTATTAATTGGATCAGATAAATTATGAATTATGACTTGGTGACAATATATGAGTTGTAGTACTTTTATTAAGCTTTCAAAAAAGATAAAGAACATAATTTTTGGTTAAGTATATTTTTAGTTATAGTTGCCTAAATTTTTGTGGCTGTTTCTGCCCAAACCCAGACATGATTGCCTTGTTGGTACTGTGGGGATATTTTAATAGTAGAATTAGCTCTAGGTGTTTATAAAAAAGTTGTTTATAATTTTCTAAGTGTTCTAAAAAGTCTAGAACCACATTTATTGGACATGTAGAACTCTACTTATAGCTGTTTAAAGTGGCATGTCAGATTCTGTCCATGTTTTGGATAGAGATGCATTCATTGGATTAATTGACCTTGTTAACTATAGAATCATCTTATGATGATAATAATAAAGTTGTAGGTAACTCTATAAGATTTTCAAAAAGTTATGATTCATGTTTGTTGGAAGTCTAGAACTCCAGTTATGCTTCTCTGAAGTTTCTATCAGTTTTCTGTACCACTACTGTTTGGGCTGCATATGCAGTCTTGCTTGTGCAATTATTTTTGTGGTGTAAATGATGTTTGATGTGGTTGTAGTGAATACCAAAGTTGTAGATAATTTTATAATATAACTTGTGATAAATTTTCATGACCATAGGCCTGATAATTTAGGAGCTATAGATTTTGCAAGTTCATTGTCAGATTTTGCATGCTCTCTATATAGATTTGAATGATTGTGTTGTTTGACTTAGCTAAGCTTTAAATCATGTCTTGGAGATAATATAATAAGTGTAGCGATTTTCATGAGCTTTCCAAGTTGTTAAGTATCACACATTTTGGTGGTCTAAATCTTCAGTTATAAGATTGTGAATTTGCATGACAGAATCTGTCCAAGTCTGGATAGAGGTGCTCAATTGTGCTTGATTGACCTTGTTAATGGTGGAATCACCTTGTGATAATAATAAATATGTTTTATATAATTTAATAAGATTTCTAAAAAGTTAAGGTTCATGCTTGTTTGATGTTTGTAACTCCAGTTATGCCATTTTGAAACTACTACTACTTTTTCTGTCCTAGTTCTGTGCAGATATGAAACATTGGCATGCTTGACCTAGTTAGCTTTGGAATAAGCTTTTGGTGATGATAACAATATTGTAGGCAATTTAATTAGCTTTCCAGAAAGCCTAGGATCACCTTCTTTGGATGTCTGGATCTCTAGTTATGGTTAAAACAAGTGACTGCTATGTGCTGTCCAGATTTCTATACATGTGCTAGGTGATTCCTTTAGCTTGCTCTTGTTTGGCTTAACATGTTGGTTAGTTCTTCATCGATGCATGTGTGCAATATCTGAACTTAAGTTCACTTGTGTGCCATACCTAATATGCTTGCTATCCCTCTATAATAGGTTGTGTGATGTTTAGTTAAATAACTCTAGGTGCTTATGTCTTGCATGATATTATGGTTGCCTTGAATGCTATTATGTGATGCATCTCATATTACCATTCTTCATATTCATGCACTTGCATCTCATCTAGGTACGCTAGATGAACCATGTGAAGGACGTGATGTTGGAGCCAAACCCGAAGACGGTGTATGGTGGACCTATCCCGAAGATGGAAGGACTGGATAAGTGCTAGGATGGGAGATACTCACCAAGCGAGTGTCACCTAACAACACTAACCTAGTGTTGAATTCCAGGCAAGCCCCAAAGCATTCTAAGTCTCTCATTGTTTTACAAAATACTACTTGAGTCCTTCATGTTTAATGCATTAGGTATAAGAGTTGACTGGAAACACTTGATGCATGGAACTACCTTGTCCAGATATATACACCTTTAACCCTATGTAGGTCAAGGATCGAATGTATGCTTAGCAATGCTTAGACCAGTAGAAGTCGGGTGATTTCTTGTCACCTACGAGATATAGGTGGATACCAAAGCCCGATTGGCTATATTTGCTATCGTGGAAATAACCATGTGTTAATAATGAATGGAGACCAGACGGGATGTCGATAGAGAAGCAACAAGACATGGAGGTCTTGGGTGTGGATCTATCCCCGTCTGTGTCAATTAAGGACCGTACCATTATTGACACTTTTTGACAAGATTGAACGCATGCCTATCACTTAGCTGGCCGGATAACTTATTCCGACCGCGAAGCCGAGTAGCTCAACTCAGGCCGGGCCCTGCTCTGTTAAAGTGCACACTCTGGATGGAAGTAAGGATGTGCGGGGAGCGGATCAATAGACCATGGGCAAGCATGACCTGAGCGACCTGATCCAGGACCGTGGGCAGGCATGGCTTGAGCGACCTAGCTACCGTCAGTCCCTGATTGTGCGGTGCTGGGCGATCCCACGAAATGTGGACATGAGTTATACCAAAGGTGACCTAAGGCTACCGTGGCTGTTAGACCTGGGTTTGTGTTAGGAATAAATTCCCAGCTGGTTGAAATCGATTCGAATCGTCGTCTCTCCCGGACAGTGAGAAACTTGGCTAGTCCCAACATCGTAGTAACTGTATTATGGAATATGATGGTTATGATGAATATGAAAATCTTACACCAGCTATGGTTACTATTGTATGCTATCAAATGATATACCACATGTTTGGCACATGTTAGTTGCTAATCTAGAGATGAATAGCTATAATTAACTTGATGACCAAAGTATAATTGTACAACTGAATTAGTCGCGTTTTATGCAAAATGTTGTCAAGCTAGCTCCACTTATAAAGCCTTACATGATCCTTGGAGTCATTTTATTTCTGGTTTATGACGGGTAAGTCTAGCTGAGTACATTCGAGTACTTAGGGTTTATCGCACCATGTTGCAGGTGAAGTTCTCGGCATGCTGAAGATGGTGGCTAACCGCCGGTGGGTTCGGTGACTTTATATTTATTTCTCATCTATATACTTTTATTAGAGGATGTCACTTATGCTAGCAATGTATTTGGAATTTATATTAATGTAATAATTTGAAAGCTCTGTTGTTTTCACTAACCGGTTTTAAAACCCAAACTTGTACAATTATTTGTGAACCCATTTATAATATTATTTTTGTTGTAACTCTGTGTATGCGATGTGTATTTGCTTAATCACGATCTTGGTTGTGATGTTAATTTACCGAGGTCCTTCGTGACACTCGACGGACTACCTGGTTTATATAAGTGAAAGTATGCGCGTGTCATTGTGTTAGCGGGGACAACCATACTTATCTTGTATAAATTGGGCGGTTCTATCACAACAATTGTCGTTGGAGCTGCGTCACACCACCTTGCTACGCTGCTGCATGCATCGACCGAGCAGTGACCGAGTGATGTAGACTAGGCCCGATCTTCCGAAAGGTATGATAGCATCGATTGATGGAGACTCGACGTTCACGATCTAGGCTTTGAACCAAGACTGATTTGGACCCCCGCAACCGTTACACCACTGCTCCATTGGTTATCAACCACGCGAACACGATTGACCTCGCCGAGAAGGCTTTCCTGCAAGCGAATCGAGAACACAAGCAAGAACAAGATAAACACAATCTGAAATTGCAAATAAATATGAGGCTTATGATAATGAAAAAGAGTTCAAGTCTTTATTCGAAAGGACTAATCGCCACAGGCGAACAAGATCAAGAACTGGGGCCCTGGTTCACAGCAAGCAGCCTTGGCGGCACAGTTGCAGCAAAACGATGTCTGTTTCACAAGGAAATTAAGAACTAAACAAAACCCCCAAACCCTAAAGAGAGCGACGGCTGGTATTTATAGAGTCTTGGGCGTCACCTCCCTGGACGCGCCCCCTAATGGGCCCAAACACGATACACGGTCCAACGGACTAAAAGATGGTGTCGCAGCACCCTGACAGATTCTGGACGCTGACTTGTTTCGACGATTTCCGTTGATTCCGAAGGGCTTTTGACGTGAGACCAATTGGGTTGGCTTCCTTATCAAATTAACTTTCCAACCATATGTGGATCGTCGAAAATAGAGTCCGGATACGTCCTGGGTGACCAATTTAAGGCAGACTGGTCCTAGAACCCAAGACCGACTCGAACTTGAGTTGCTTTGGGCCTCCACCTCGGGCACTCGAACCGAATTAGCCTCGGACCTCCTTCTTGCTTAGGACACCCTCGCTGATCTCCTTGGTCTCCATATGGCTCTCCAAGCATGGTCATATGTATAGAGGTCATGTCCTTATCACCGAGCAGCAAGAATAGGAGCGGCGATGGCAACGCGGTGATGGCAACGAGAGCCTGAACGGCATTGGCATGTAGCACAGGCTGCAGGCAAGGTGTTCGCCGGAATACAACAATGGACTTGACTTGCTGATTTCATTTGTTATTTTGCTCCTAACTGTTTTTTGGTATCATAGTCAGAACAGGACTACTATAGACACCCAACATGTGATTTGTGAATAATTTTTCCAATATTAAATCTGAACTGACCAAATATAATAACCATTTTTTTCAAAATACAGTTTATGTGTCTTATTCCAAATTAGGGGTAAAATCACAAATAGCCCTAAAAACCAGGGGTAAAATCACAAGGGCATATTTGTCCTTTGGTACAAAAGTTAACACCGTTAGGGGATGATGACGGAATAGGGGTAAAGTGGTGCTTCGTTCTGAAAAAGCAGGGACAAATTCACAAAGCTAAAAAAGCAGAGACAAAATCACAATATCGATATAAAATAGGGGCATGAACGCAAGAGTCCCTAAAATGAAATGTGGTTGAAACATCTATTTTCAATGAAAAGATTCATTCTACGGATTTATAGAAATTTAATTTGATGACTAATTGATAACCATGCCAAAAGAGTTTCATTCAATTCTTCTCTCTCTTCTAAAAAATATTGCCACATCATAACAAATGTTTATGTCACGGCTTCTTAAATACAAATCAAACTCTGATGAAGCTAACAAGAGTGGATGAACTCATTGATCCGAACACAGGTGGGTGCGACGAACAGTTGGTACGTGATACTTTCTAGCAAGAGGAAGCCGAGGCTATTTTGACAATCCCAAACGAAGAAGGAATGCTGAATTGGGTAGCTTGGCACTTCGATTCAAAGGGCCTTTTCTCTGTAAAATTGACATACAAGCTTGCTGTGCAGATTAGCGACAACGAGGCTGGACGGGCAGCTGGGACGTGTGCGGAGAGGAGCTTAGCGAAATTTCAATACCCTTGGCACAAAATATGGTAGCTGAAAGTGCCAAACAAGGTCCAAATGTTCTTTTGGCGTTTCGTCCAGAACAGCCTACCAGTTCGGAATAATCTAAAAAGAAGTAGCAAAACCAAAACAATCTGTTCGATGTGCAATAGATTTGACGAAGACTGCGACCACCTCTTTTTCATTGCAAAAGGCCCGGGAGTGTTGGCAGTCCATGCATTTGGAGGAGGTGCGGTGCAGTCCGGGGAAAAAAGTAGCTCTAAAGATATGGACAATGTAACCAGATCTTCAACTGAAAATTGTGGTACGGCTTTGAAGGTGGTGGATGGCGAGGAATAAGGCAAATGCGTGAGAAAAGGGTGCAAGTTGCTGGGGATGCAACGCAGTGCAATACCATTTGAATGAGTTTGCAAAATTGAAAGGCTCAAACAAGCCCCGAAGTCAGGTTTCGCAAACAAAGTGAAAGCCACCACAGGAAGAGCACTAAGCTAAATGTTGATGCGGCGTTCTCGACTTTAACAAGGATGGGAGGTTAGGGTTATGTGGCAAGGGACGACACAGGATCCGTGAAAGACATTCGGGCGGGCTTCATCCAAAGAGTTGCAAGTGTCCTTCATGATGAAGCTCCGGTAGCTTGCTACGGTCTGGACAGAGTAGCACAGCTGCGATTGACAAGGATTATTTTGGGACTGACACCTCAAATCAGGTAAAGCGTTGACAATAAATCTGCTGGACCGTGTCCCGGAAGGTGCTCTTTTTAGATAAATTCGTGAAATTATGGCTTAGCAACTTTATATCCTGTTCCATCTCAATTTATCCTAGAACCTGTAATAGGTGGCCGATTGTATAGCCAGCGCCAGCCATGGTGTAGCCAGCCATGGGCATCGGCAGCTCAAGGAGGCGGGCAAGAAAGGGGTGGACGCACTGAAACAGATAGCTGAGAAGGATGAGCTCGAAAGGAAGGAGAAGATGGGTAATTTTGTAATCCCGTTCTTCATGCAGTTAGTGGAATGTTAAAATATTTGCCCACAATGTAATCGTTTTTGGTCATTAGTTTATCTATTGAGAAGGACAATGTAATTTTGGGAGAGAGAGAGAATAGAGAAGAAATGAGGTTACCAAATTCTGGTTGAATGTTCTAATGTTGCATGCAACAGGTTATTTTATCAAGACAGCTCAGGTATAAGGGGAAAATCCCATTTTGAATTAGCAATATGTGATTAAAGGGGAACACATTCAAGACGAGCCATCAGCCATAGCAACATTAGATTTTATTGCGGTGGAATTGTCTACGTTCAACCAGAACTTGGTAACCCGACTGCAGGTTACGCCCAAAATGACATTGTCAGCAACAGATTCTAGACGAACCATGTCAACATTCAAGATGAACCTAAGAACAAAACTGTGGTAGAAATGCCAAATCTAATGTCTCTTAGAAGTACTTGTCTTCCATTAGACATTAAGTACTCAAGGGAGGACACTAAATTACGCAGTTCCGTCGGGCACACCCAACAGGAGAACCCGAACATTCATATTTTTTCATCAGGATCACAAATGAGAGAATAAAGCTTACAATATTTAGTCATTTCTTACATCACTTTTTATGCAACATTAGAGTATAATATTTACTGTTTATAACAACGGAATATAATCATGTTATCAGAGTTTCAGCGGAAATAAAATCTTTTAATGACAAGTCAAACATTAACATGATGATCCATTATATACATCATAACAGGTTATAAGTTTTTCCATTGTAAAACATTTTGGGTGGAAGTTTCAAATAAACTCTATGTTCGCAACGTTAAGGGAATCCTCGCTGAGCTCACCAGAAGGTTTCCACACACAAGTGTCAGCTCCACATGTTCATGTCACCTGCAACAGGGTAGAACAAACCCTGAGTACTCAATTGTACTCCGCAAGACTTATCCGTCAGGAGGAAAGAAAAGACTCAAGGATATGCAAGGCTATCTGATTTGTGGGTTTATTGCATCTACAGGAAGCATTACTAAGCGTGCGTCCTTATATTCAATTTTATTAGCAGTCAACATTAGTTCATTAACTAATCATTCTATATAAGCACTTGTGCTACTTTCAAGCAGGTGGTAAGCAATCAGAATTATTTTACTATCTTTATCTTCCAGATCTTACTACGGTGCTAAACTGTAGACAAGTCGTACCGGCTTGTACCCCAGCTAGGTACCCAAAACACACGCCCCACTTATACCCCAGGCACAAGCAGGACCAACCCACCACTCTCCTGTCAAGGGGTCTAGGTCCCCATCCAAACTTGGACTCCAAGCCCCCACACCTGAGTCCCCGACTCAGTGTGGTGCTTAGACCTCCACCATCCTCGCCTCCAATCAGTTGGTCCGGAAAGAGCCAGAACCCATGATAAGCGAGCAGCGGACCTTCCCTGTTCCCATAAACAAGTATGTGCTCAGGATAATAAGTCTGTGACCTACCTAGAACCCAATGCAACGGCCGGTCCTTAACAGACACAGGCGAAACAAGTACAACCCGAGCCTCGCTCGAATGCCAAACCAAGTCTAGATCCAAAGTACCATTCCGCCTGGTCTCCAATTATCATTCATATATATTTTTCCAGGTGATAATAATATAATAGCAATAATAATATATTTCCTATCTCTCGCGAGTGACAGGCAATCACTCGACTTCTACCGGAGTCCTGTAACATAGCAATCTACACGATACTGTCATGCTTGTAAGACTCATAGGATAAGGATATATATATGCAAGCGATTTTCATTCAACTCCTTAAAACTTAATGCACAAACATAATATAAAGTGCAGAAAAGTAGGGGTTATGCACTGGGTAAAATATAACAAAAAGTTAGCATTCCATCTTGGTGACATGATCCCTGGCACCATCTTTTCAGCTACTCCAGTTGATTCCACGATCCATCATCGTTCCTAAATGATATGCATAAATGCAATGCATGCTTAAGTCAAACAGGCATACACAAAGATACTTACAAGCACGAAAGGACAAGCAACACGTCACCGTGGTTAAACTAGGGTATAAAACCTTCTAGATTCAACTCTCATCTTCTCCCAAACGACTTTCTTGTGACTCAACTATTATCAAACCTTCACAAGTTATTAAAATCACCACTTTGCATTTATACATACAAGCGAGAGCTACCATAACATGCCAAGTACACTTCTACTTACTAACAAAGTAAAGCAACATTACTCAGGTAACATATAAGCAAGTAGCATATAAAGCAGTTATTAACATTATTCTAAACATCTAGTATATATAAAAGCTTAATCGCATGCAATGTGAAATTAAAATCAATAACGCATATGGCATCATGATACTTATACAATAACATTTTATTAAACACTAGAGCCCTATTATGGGTTAAGAGAACACATCAATAGTAAAATTTCATAGCGGAGCCACATTTTCTATTTTATCTTCTTTTAATAATTTAAAAACCACTAAACAAGCATATTATGAAATAAATCAATAACTCAGTAATTAAGCATCCACTAAACCTAAAATTTTTACCATAGCACAAACACATCAACACTAGTCTACCATAAAAATTTCACTACATTTGGACTAATACAACATGCTTTATTAAATAAACATAAAGGCTAGATTGCACAAACAACCAAAAACTTTACACTACAACATATGATATAATATGTCTACTACATAGAGCTAGTAACAAGGATTCCAAAACATATTCATTTCCTTTTTATGATTTTTCTACTATTTATCATGAATTTTCAAGCATTTAGCCTATTACTGAAATTAACAAAACACCGAAAAAAGGAAAAAGGGTCCTTGGGCCCGAAGCGGCCCAGCTTGGCCTGGTCCAGCGGGCAAGGCAGCCCAGCCTAGCCGGAAGCGGCAGGCCCACGCACGGCCTAACTAGGGAGGCACCGGCGCCTTTGCGAAGAGACCCCTGAGCTTTCCTCAAATCAACCCACAGTACTTTAGGCACTATGCATCACTATTCATATGAGTCAAAGATTTACATAGGGAACCCTAGAAAACCTTCTATTCCTTTCCCACCTTCTCTCCTTTCTCATGTACACAGAGCAGGAATCCGGTGGCAGAGGCCATCGAGGAGACCGGGATGGAGCTCGCCGGCGGCAAGGTGGTGGTGCGGGAGTGGGGGGGGGGGGGGGGGCTAGGGCCCACGCGAACATGAGGGAGCGCTCAGCCTCGCTGGGGAGGGCCCACTATAGCCTGGCCACAAGCGCCCACGGCTGCAGCCGGCAGTGGCGGCGCTGTGGGGCGCGACAGCAGAGGTGGAGCGGCGCGGGGCAACGCAGGGGCCGGGCGACGGGCTGGCGTGGCCATGGTGGGTGATGCGGGGCGTGGAAGAGAGAGTGAGCAGAGGCAAGCTAGGAGGGAGGGAGAGCAAGAAGCGGCTCGGCAACCTCTAGAAGACAGAGGGCAGGGGCAACGCGGCATGTGCGGCCACGACGGGAAGGTCGCAAGGACATAGCAGTCTGTGGTAGGTGAAATGAACGACTCACGATGGCATGCTAGTATAGAATACGTATAAGTGTGTATTACGTTATTTATTTTTCAATAGAAAAACGACAAGGCGATTTAAGCACATGGCCTTGCTCGGGCACACGACCAAGTTTAGCACGGTGTTCGCGCAGCGCAGCGCGATGACAAGATGAGCAAGGTTGCCCGCGAGCGCCAAAGCATGCGGTGACCGCGCACACCCAGCCAAACGGCCGGAATCGTGCGCTGCACGAATGTTAAAGCGCGCCCAATTTCCAATCCAGCTCGGTTAAGACTAAACCATCTCGACAATGCTCAAGGAGGTATATACGACTACTAGTAGTAGCAACAAACTCAGACAAAGATGAACTAGAGAGAAAGATAGAGATGTGTCAACTTGGGACTGCCAACAGTGCCCGAGGTAAAAAACTAGCTGGCCAACATTCTAGCTATTTAACGACATTTAACTAGTTATCAAAACAAGCACTGACCAAACCAACACCTGTATCATCACAAAAGCACTCACTTTGATGCAATCAATAATGCAAAAACACGCAACTAGTGTTTAAATATTTTTGTTAAAAATTAAATGCTAAAATAGCATTGTCTACTATCCTTCATACTTAGAAACGTTAAGGTTTTCAGTTAGGACTAAGTAACCATTAACTCTTTTGTCGCAATTTTTAATAGATCTAAACCTTACTAACCTCAACCAATAAATACTTCATGCCATAGTCCATACCTAATACTACCCCATATTAGCAAAATATATAAGCACCATTTAACTAATTCGCTCAATATGATTCGCCAAAAATGGTATTTTAAACATAAATTCAAGTGTTTGCCATCTTAACGAAAAGGCTTGTCTTAATTTCTTATTTGATCATTGAGCTCCCACAACACTAGTTAAGAACATCTATTTCCCAAAAGTTAATGTTGCATTTCCATCTACTAAACTTGTACTTCAATTTTTATTTAAGTACTAAATATAAGTTATGTTTTATTCTTGTTTATAGAAATTGCTTTTCGTGCCAAACGATTAAAACTACTTTTCCTATTTTCTTGTTAAGATTTTCATTAGCACATTTAAGTAACTAACCCACTATATTTATATTTTTATTTCTCAGGCTATAATCTCAGTGCTTAGTGAGCTCGTAACACCAGAGGTGTTACAAAAACATTTTAAGTTTTCCTCGTCATGGAGTAGAAAAACTAAGCAAAGGAAAAATCACTTTCTCGTCAAGGAGCTTAACTTCATAGCCAATTCTCAGCAAAATCAAATGAACCATGCCACATAAAAAAGGCCGACTTAAAAAAGGCCTAGTTGTAAGACCAGGACTTCTATGATTCCAATAAAGAAAATTCCCTTCCAACACTCACCAAATGCTGACAGGACTTTGGTTGCAACATATGCCAAGAGTGGCTGGCGGCAAGGCTGTTGACTAGAGATAATCTCAGTAAGAGGAGAAAGGTAGAGGACACTACTTCTTTGTTTTGTAAAGAACAGGAATCAGTGAACCATTTATTCTTTGATTGTGCAGTAGTTCAACAAATGTGGAATATCTTGTCCAGAATGTCTGATGCACAACTTGGGGGTTCTTTAGAATCTATTGGAAAGTTTTGGCTAAGTAACAAGCGTAATGGAGTGTTAAACATTTGCACTTCTGCTGTTGTTTGGAGTGTTTGGAAACTCAGGAATGATATCTGTTTTCAGAGAACACAGTGGAGGAGTATGGCTATACTTCTCTACAGAACGGCGATGCTGTTGCAAAACTGGGTAATACTCTGCCCGGAGGAGAAGAAGGAAGATTTGCGCCAGAAAGCAATGCTGATCAAGAAGGAGGCCTCCCAGGTGTTATGGCTTCGCTGGATATAGATGCTGCTAACTGGCAATGGTGGGGAGGTGCATTGAGCTCGAGCCTGACAACAGGTGTGCCCAGTTGAAGATCCTGCGAAGATTGTTGAGACGTCAAGATTATGAATCGGGGAGTCACGTGATTTTCTGTTAAAGTAGATAATGGCTTAGTTTCTGTCTGCTGGTTTTTCGGTCTTGTTTAGTCTGTAACGGCGCTGTTTTCAGGCGGTTTTTGGGTTTTCTGAACTGAGATTGGTTTCTAAGTGGTATCACCACTTGCTGGGCTGTAATAAGGTACATTGTCTGTTGACCCTTGGTTAATAGACGGGGGCTCGGCCCTAAAATTCTAAAAAAAACATGCAAGCAATAATAATAAAATAAGAAAACATTACACTAACCATTCACAACGGATATTTAAAACGTTGTTAGCGCGTGGAACTACTCATAAAGGCGCTGTTCGCTTGTCTTACAATCCGTACTTTTCAACTTGTTTTTTCAGCCGGAACAATGTTTTTCTCTCCCAACAAATTAGTCGGAAGAGTGTTTCGGCTTTTTTCAGCGAAGCGAATCAGGCCAAAAAGTTGATATTGGTTTTAGAACTGAAAATAATAATTATTTTAAACAACTACAAAAATATTTATAGGTTCATTTTCATTCTAAAAATATTATTTACGAGGTCTAGAAAGTACTTATAAGGTTAGAAACGTATTTGTATAAGGAAGGACCGAAGGATGTAGGAAACTTATTTATTTGGGCTGGCAGGGATCTATGCGCTATGTGCTATAGATTCCAGGGGGCAGCAGGATATTTACGCAAGACTCAGGGAATAGTGCATTAATTAGGGATAAAGGCAGGGGTTAGAGTGCAAAGTCACGTCCATGGTCCGTACACCGGTGGGCTGTGAGAGCGATCCACCGTGGGCTAGGCGCATGGTGTGGGTATTTCTAATGTATTCTGGGATTTATTTTCCTATAAGAAAACAACCATATATTGGGTGTGACGTAGGGATGATGAGAGCAAAGGCACGCACAGCTGGCTGCTAGCTTGCTCTGCTTGCTTGCGTGAGCGAGGTGTCGCGCCGTGCTCATGGTGCGTCTGCACGTGTGTGCGAGGAGGAGGCGCTGGGTGTCCGCGCTCGCGTGGCGATGCCAGGGACCTTACGGTCGTGGAAGCTGCCAGCAATGGTGCTCGCCCTGCAGTGAGCGCGGCAGCGCAACGTGCGCGTGTAGGTGCGCGGGGAGGGGCCGGGGTGGTGGAGGGATGTGGGTGCTCACCTAATGCTGAACTATGCCGAAGAAGAGATAGAGGTGGTGCGGTGGTGGCCGCCGACTATGGCTTTGGCGGCGAACAGAGCACGCCGGTGTGCTGCTCGTGGCGCTGCTGTTGGCTTGGCGCAGAAGGGGCGCGAAGGTGCGGATAAGAAGAGGGTGGGGCGAGGACGTGGATGAGGGGCTACAACGCGCCAGAGGAACCTGAGTCCGGTGTTGTCCAGGATCGAAGATGGTCAAAAGATGAACGTCAGTTAGCATCGTCGGGAATTATTTTTTGCCCGGTTGAGACCTCGGCAGCTAGCGGCGTTCGCGCGGGAAAGGAATCTGATTCCGGTCAAGGTTTTCCGTGACCACGCGGTCTCGGGGCGGCGTGGGGCTGCCGCTCCATATGTCGGCATCCGAGGCCTCGGTCAATTGACCGCGGCTGTAGCGGCGCGGACGGAGGCAGAGGAGAGAGAGGGAGCCGGGCCGACGTCGCAAGGCATCTGAGGCGAGGACGCGGATGGCATCCGAGGCCTGGTGAGATGCAGAGCGAGGCGTGCGGTGCTTGCTCGTGTACGGGAGCGGCAGCGGCGGCCCCCTGTGTGCGTGCGTGACGGGAGGTAGGGGATGGGGCTGACGTGCGGGGTCCGCGTGTAAGAGAGAGAGGGGGAGGGAGATGAGGAGGAGGCCGGCTGGGCCTTTGGCCGTTTGGCCCAAGCAGGGGAGGGCGCGCTGGGCTTGGCCCAGGCGTGGGAGGAGGGAGCTGGTGCAGGAAACTAGCCTAAGAAGAGTTTTACATACTTAAGCATTTTTATAAATACTTTGAAACAAATTTAAACGTATTCGAAAAATTATTTCTGCTCAAGTAAAACATATGCATATGGCATGAATGCAACAAACATTATATGTCATGTTTGATTTAGTTTATAATTTTTTTTCCTCCTCTAATAAATTTAGTCTTAGCGCTAATTTACCTTGGAAATTTTTAATTTATTGTAAAACTTACATTAGGGTGTTACAACCTACCCCTTAAAATGAATCTCATCCTCGAGATTCTGTGAGGTCGGAGAACAGGTGAGGGAACTCGGCATTCAAATCTTCTCCTCTTTCCCAAGTTGCTTCGTCTTCAGTGTGATGCTTCCCCTGTACCTTGCACATACAAATTTTTTTTCCTTCCAGTGACCCGTTCTGATGTTTCCAAAATCTTAACCGGATACTTTGAATATGTTAGGTCATCTTGAACATTTAGCTCTTCTAGTGGCAGCTGTTCTTCAGGACCTCTCAAACATTTCTTCAATCGTGAGACATGGAATACATCATGTACTCCAGAAAGCTGAGGTGGTAGTTTCAACTGATAAGCCACTTCACCTTTCCTGCCTAACACTTGAAAGGGTCCAATATACTGAGGTGCAAGCTTCCCTTTGACATGGAACCTCTTGAGATTCCTCATAGGTGACACTTTGAGATATACAAAATCTCCAACTTCGAAGGTCAACTCTCGACGCATGTTATCAAAATAGCTCTTGTCTCTCGATTGTGCCACACTTAGGTTTTCTATGATCTCTTGAACTTGTTTTTCTGCTTGTTCTACAACGTCAGGACCAAAGACTTGTCTTTCACCAATTTGATTCCATAGCAAGGGTGTTCTGCACTTTCTTCCATAGAGGGCTTCAAAGGGTGCCATTTTAAGACTTGCCTGAAACTGTTGTTATAGGAAAACTCAGCATAAGTAGTTGCTTGTCCCATCTTTTACTATCCTTCAAGGCACAAGCTCTCAACATATCTTCCAAAATTTGGTTGACTCTTTCAGTCTACCCATCTATTTGCCGGTGGTATGCCGAACTAAAGTTTAGTCTCGTGTCCATGCACGCATGCAACTTCTTCCAAAATCTCGAGGTAAATTGGGTCCCTCTATCTGATACAATCTTCTTGGGTATACCATGCAGGCACACAATTTGTGACATGTATAGTTCTGCCAGTTGGCTCCCACGATATGATTCCTTGACAGGTATGAAATGAGCCACCTTTGTCAAGCAATCTACTATTACCCATATAGAGTCATATCCTGACTGTGTCCGGGGTAGCCCAACTATGAAGTCCATGCTTATTTCTTTCCACTTTCATTCTGGGATCCTCAAAGGTTGAAGCCATCCTATAGGTCTTTGATGCTCAACTTTAATCCTCTGACATGTGTCACATAAGGTGACATATTCTGCAACTTCTCTTTTCATACCATACCACCAAAAATGTTCCTTCAAATCTGGATACATCTTTGTATTTCTAGGGTGTAGGGAATATGCTGAATCATGTGCTTCCCTCAAGATCATGTCTAGAATTTCCTTAATGTCAGGAACACATATCCTTCCTTTATACCATACCACACATTGTTCATCTTCAGAGAATCCTGGAGCTTTGTCCTCCTTGATCAGCCTTTTAATCTCGAGGATCTTCTCGTCCATCGATTGTCCTTTACAGATATCTTGTTCCAAAGTGGACTCAATTTCCATGGTCGCTGCCTCAGTATTTGCAACAAAACCAAGATTAAGTTTGGCAAAATCTTTATACAATTCTGGTCTTCGTAGCTTCAACATGTTGCAATAGCTCTTTTGACTTAATGCATCTACAACCACATTGGCTTTGCCTGGGTGATAGTTGATATTCAGATTGTAATCCTTTATGAGCTCTAACCATCTTCTTTGTCTGAGGATGAGGTCTTGCTAAGTGAAGATATACTTTAAACTCTTGTGGTCAGTGTATATCTTAGTCTTCTTTCTAATCAGATAGTGCCTCCAAATCTTTAGAGCATGTACTACTACTGCTAACTCCAAGTCATGGGTGGGTAATTCTTCTCATGCTTCCTTAATTGCCTAGAGGCATAAGCCACTACATGACCATCTTGCATGAGTACACATCCAAGGCCTTGCCGTGAGGCATCGCAATACACCGAAAATTGCTTTTGTTCATTTGGCATGACGACCACAGGTGTTGTGGTTAACCTCTTCTTGAGTTCTTCAAAATTGGCCTGACATTCGGGGGTCCAAATAAAAGGAACTCCTTTCTCTAGTAGCTTGATGAGATGTCTTGCTATCTTGGAAAATCCCTCAACAAAGCGACTATAGTATCCTGCTAAGCTGAGAAAGCTATGGACCTCACTAACATTTTGGGGTGGCATCCAATCTAGCACATCTTTTACTTTGCTTGGATCCATAGATACTCCTCCTTTGGAAATGATGTGTCCTAAGAAGGAGACTTCTTCCAACCAAAATTCACATTTTTCGAGCTTGGCATATAGTTGATGATCTCTAAGGTTCTGCAACACCATTCGTAGATGTTCTTCATGCTCTTCTTTGTTCTTCGAGAAGACCAAAATGTCAATGATAAATACCACAACAAACTTATCCAAATACTCCATGAAGACCTTGTTCATGAGATACATGAAGTAAGAACGAGCATTGGTTAAACCAAATGACATCACTGTATACTCGTATAGTCCATATATAGTAACAAAAGTTGCCTTCGGAATATACTCGTATAGCATCGTAGGGAATTTTTTGGCCCAGTTTGGAACTCGGTAGCTAGCGGCATTCGCACGGGAAAGGAATCTGAGTCCGATCAAGGTTTTCCATGACCATGTAGTCTCGAGGCGGCGTGGTGCTGCTGCTCCATATGGCGACATCCGAGGCCCCGATCAATTGACCACGGCTGTAGTGGCACGGACGGAGGTAGAGCAGAAGAGAGGGAGCTAGGCCGGTGTTGCAAGGCATCCGAGGCGAGGACGCGGATGGCATCCGAGGTCTGGTGAGATGCGAAGTGAGGCATGCGGTGCTTGCTCGTGTACGAGAGCGGCAGCGGTGGCCCCCTGTGTGGGTGGGTGACTAGAGGTAGGGGATGGGGCCGACGTGTAGGGTCTGCGTGTAAGAGAGAGAGAGGGAGAGGGAGATGAGGAGGAGGCCGGCTGGGCCATTGGTCGTTTGGCCCAAGTAGGGGAGGGCGTGTTGGGCTTGGACTAGGCAGGGGAGGAGGGAGCTGGTGTAGGAAACTAGCCCAGGAAGAGTTTTTTCATAAGCATTTTTATAAATACTTTGAAACAAATTTAAACGTGTTCAAAAAATTATTTTTGCACAAGTAAAACATATGCATATGGCATGAATGCAACAAACATTATATGTCATGTTTGATTTAGTTTATGAAATATTTTTTCCTCCTCTAATAAATTTAGTCTTAGCGCTGATTAACCTTGGAAAATTTTAATTTATTGTAAAACTTACATTAGGGTGTTACAACCTACTCCTTAAAATGAATCTCGTCCTCGAGATTCGATGAGGACGGAGAAGAGGTGAGCAAACTCGGCATTCAAATCTTCTCCTCTTTTCCAAGTTGCTTTGTCTTCAGTGTGATGCTTCCCCTGTACCTTGCACATACAAATTCTTTTCCTTCGAGTGATCTGTTCTGATGTTTCCAAAATCTTAACCGGATACTCTGAATATGTCAGGTTATCTTGAACATTTAGCTCTCTAGTGTCCACTGTTCTTTAGGAACTCTCAAACATTTCTTCAATTGTGAGACATGGAATACATCATGTACTCCAGAAAGCTGAGGTGGTAGTTTCAACTGATAAGCCACTTCACCTTTCCTGCCTAACACTTGAAAGGGTCCAATATATCGAGGTGCATGCTTCCCTTTGACATGGAACCTCTTGAGATTTCTCATAGGTGACACCTTGAGATAAATAAAATCTCCAACTTCAAAGTTCAACTCTCGACGTTTGTTATCAACATAACTCTGCCCTGCATCTAGATCAGAGTCACCCTCGGGGCATGGGAGGTCCCTGTCTACTGTCCCGATTCGTCAAGGTGGGCGGTGTCCGGGCCGCTAGACATCCACCGTCGACGACACAAAAAGCTCCACATCGTCGCCTAGGCACCCTAGGCGGTTCTCTCCCCCGCCTACGGGAAGGTCAGCCATGGTACGATCCACCTCCAGCACAACATGGATCTGCCCCGCGATCTTTGGGGGGGCACTCCCGAGCCCCCACGGTCGTCGGTAATATCCCTGTGAGAAGTCAACATGGCAGGTATGGTGCCGTGCCGACACCTCAGCTAGTCGGAAGTGCCGATCACCTTTAGCAGGCATGATTATCCCTGTCATGTGACTAGTCTAGGCCACTTTCTGCTCATCATCGACCCCATCGTCAGATGGGCCCGCCTCATGAAGGTGTTGATGGATGGAGGAAGTGGCCTTAATGTTCTCTACATCGACACGCTAGACCGCATGGGGATCCCGAGGGAGAGCCTCCACCCTAGTGGAGCCCCTCTTCTTTGGGATCGCTTCTTGAGTCCGTGCCATCCCCCTCAGGAGCATCTGGCTCCTCGTCATGTTCGGGGATCCCACCAACTTCTAAAAAGGAGCTCCTTAACTTTGAGGTGGTCGATTTCTCCAGCCCATACCATGCTCTAATGGGGCGGCCATGCTATGCCAAGTTCATGGCTATCCCACATTACGGCTGCCTAAAGCTCAAGATGCCCGGCCCATGAGGAGTCATTACCATGGCCTCATCCACGACCGAGGCCTACCTCTACGAGCAGGAGGGCACGGCTCTCACCGCAGCTGATGTCGCTGCCGCCAATTTCACCCAAATTCGGTGCCATTCGAAGGAGGGACCCCTGCATAGCACTGAGGGGAGCCCGTGGTGGCCTTCTATCTAGCCGATGACACCAAGACGGTCTAGGACTACCCCCATGACCCTGAGAATCTACTTCGCATAGGCGCCGACATGTCCTCAGACATAGAGTCAGCCCTTACGGAGTTCCTGCATGACAACACCAATGTGTTTGCGTGGAAGCCCTCGGATATGCCCGACATCCCTTGCGAGATTGCTGGGCATTGCCTCAACATCAAGGCCAATGGCAAGCTGGTGCAACAGCGCCTCTGCCCCTTCAATGAAGAGAAGCGAAAGGCAATTGACGAGGAGCTCGCTAGACTCCTAGCCATAGGCTTCATCAAAGAGGTCTTGCATCCGGAGTGGCTGGCAAACCCCGTCTTGGTCAAGAAGAAGAATGAGAAGTGGAGAATATGTGTCGATTACACGGGCCTCAACAAGGCCTATCCAAAGGATCCATTCCCCCTTCCCGAATTGACTAGGTGGTTGACTCGACCGTTGGTTGTGAGGCGCTCTGCTTTCTGGACGCATACTTTGGGTACCACCAGATTGCAATGAATCCCTCAGACCAATTGGCTACGTCCTTCATCACTCCCTTCGGTGCCTTCTTCTACACCTCCATGCCTTTCGGCCTCCAGAATGCCGATCGTCCTATGGAAGCTTGCCGGAAGGTTGAAACGACATCTGTTGTCCTATCTATTCCAAAATTCAACAGAACGGGGGTAATCCTACGAAAGCTAGCGGTATGTTTTTAGAAATCTTTACGCCAATTGTTTCCCCAGCAATGGTGCCAAAAATGCTTGTTGGTATTTATAAGTGCAAATAGAATATGAAGGATTCTACAAGCGCACAGAATACCATTGTAGCATTTTACCGGGAGTAGTCTAGGTATCGTTATTTATATTTTACCACAGGAAAATAATGGAGTAAAGACTTATTGAGTAATAAAGGAATATCTATCAAGCAACATACCAGCATAGCTAGAGCAAGGGGTAAATGTAATGATAGGAATTATGTATAATGACACTCAGGGGGTAAATCAATGAAGATAAATAACTAGTCAACTCATGAGAACAATGGGTGAGGTAGATTCCATGACATTCTTATTACATGGTCAATGTATATATATCCAACCAACTATAGCTAAGACTCACTCTACTCTTGTGCACTTTGGGACACCGCTATGGTAGAGTTCCGCAAAAGATAACTCTACTAACGTGACTACGGTCCTACTATTTAAGAACCTGCTCACATAGGGTGGACTACAGAGGATAGATGGGGCTGTCACCTCCCACTGCTAAGACATGGCTAGGGAACAGGGTGCACTCACGGGTAGAGCATCATATAAGCATCATGCTTACACAAGGCTCGGCTACTTAGCCCAACCGGTAAACTTGCAGGCTAAGCACTCTATGAATTCATACACAAAAGTAGTGATAACCTTAACTAAGCGAGATATATATTCAAAGTAGGCATAGCCATGTAGATAGGAATATGATAAATTGATAATAAGTCTTAGAAAATGTAGAAGTGAAGATACAAGGCTTTGCCAAGGCTCCAAGACTAGATCCCGAACTTGAGCATGAGCCCAACTCGACCCTCACTCCCGAGCTACTATTCTACTATATTGGAGAGTTCTAGACCTAATCCTATTGGTGTGTGTTGATCTGAATGAGAGATATGAATTAGGATTTCAGGATGGCTCTAGGGAGGGGGTAGGGGCTGCTATATATAGGTGGATCCATCAATTCTAAGCCCTTAGATCAAACTGACCTTGAGCAACGGCATAGATTTGATCTTTAAGGTGGTGGAAAACCGACGTTGAAAGGAGAGTCTTTTGGTGTTGTCGGTTGCCCCCCATGTCAACCACTTGGTTCGATCTTTGGTGGAGAGTCTTTTGGTGTCTTTTAGAATCTTCTTGAGTTGTTTTCATTGCGGATAAACATGATTTAATCTAACGATTGGGTCCACCTTGATGATTTTCTGAATAAGTCCTATGTAAACACAGATTCACCAAAACTTGAGGAATTCATTAGTTTAAACCCCTATTCCTATGTTGGTGATCATATTTATGCATTTATATAAGTTACATTGATGATTTATGATGAACGTTAACTACCGTCAACAAACTCCCCCAAGCTTACCCTTTGCTAGTCCCTGAGCAAAGCTAAACTCGGCAATGGATCAGTAGTTGCTACAATGCTTTCACTCCACTAAAGTACACAGACGTTCAATCAAAAATTCTCCTCTGGATTAAAATAAACTGACTTAACTTTCAAACTTACCCATATTAACTTCAACCATGGGGCTTCTTAGCCTTCACCTGGGTCTTGGGTAGTTGAAAGATAGAACGATCAAGTCAAGCACTATGTCTCATGTTCTTTTGTTCCACCTTATTTTGGAGGTTTTATAAGTTTTCAAATAAAACTCAAAGATTACTTTGTATGACACTCTCAGATCCCTCTATATGTGGTATTTTTGGATCCCTACTCTCTAAACTCTCTTTAGATGTGGTATTTGTGGATTCTCTCCAAGGCGTAACTTATTATTGCATTTTCTTCCTAGAGCCTTTGTGGAGTTGATAGGTAGGGATAAAACTAGAGAGCATACTTGCAATGCATATATTGTAAAGTCAAGCAACAGATCCAAAGAGAGATGAGTCATACAATCAAATCAAGATATGCATGTGTGTGGATATATGTATGGTGGCTAACCTAATTCTACTATGCTCCTTGAAAACATATCTCTCTCTTGAAACTTAAGAAATATTTTTGCTAGAAAACATGGGGTATCTTATTCATCTCTTCTTTTTTTCAGGCGGGCATCTGAGTACCCATTGTTTTCAATATCTTGGACACTTGTCCATTTTTTCTCAACTCTCTTTTGTTCTCTTTTTTTATGAATAACTTTTGCACAACCCATTCCTCTTTTCTACAATAAAACTTTTGAGAGATAGCAACAAAAACTTTGGAGCATTTATTTGGTGGATGAAAAACCTATCAATCATGTTTTTGTGTTTACCCCCAGTGTAGGAGTAGAACATTTTTGGTGGATCTAAATGGAAGGCATGTTTTTGTGCCTACCCCCAGTTAGTATTGCATATTTGGGTGGAGTGTATGTGATCTTGATTTTAAAAGCATGACAAATCTCTCATAAGGGTCAACAAAGTTTGACAAAACTCAACACATATACAAGCAGCATAAGGGTGTATGGTTTTCCTAAGCCAAATATATATGGTATTGGTAGGAATTTTAGTTTTTTCATACAGGAACTCATCATGATTGCTTTTTTTCATTTTTCAAAAGAAAATACTCCGAAACTTAGTTTCACTTTGGAATTAGATAAATAGCAGCTCAGATCATCTCATATCATATCCATCAACCACCTAGACTTAGGTCAAGCATACGCTACCCACGAGTATCAAGTTCAAAGTAAGTTCTTATATCAAATCAAGTCTATCCAATACTCAGGAAAATTTCGGACTAAAGACTAGGTACTTGAAAGGAATTACAACAGAGCAACTATTCATCATGTCCATCAAAAGTTTATTGAGGAGAAAGTCTTAAACTCCCAACTATGTTTCTTTTATTCTATTGGAACTAAAGACATTAAAGAAAACTATCACACAAATTTTTTTATTTTATCTTATTGCCATAAATGCTTAAAAGTAAGATGAAGCGAAAAGATACTTACCTGGATAATTGGAGATACGTCTCCCCCAAGCTAGCTCATTCATGAGGATGTATCTCCCCTAGCTGGCTGATTTATTTTGTTTTATAAGTTTTATGATTTTTTATTATTCTTATTGCCACTACAATGAACATTCATATGGGTTGTTACATGCCACAAGATTGCTCATATGGGGCTTAAATATTTTCTTGATGCAAAACTTAGAATGAAACTAAACTAAGTCTATTATGTAGAGTTATAACTTTTTATTTTCTTTTTATATATGTCATGCATACAAGTTTTCTAAATGCAACGCATAAATTAAACATGCTAAAGTTTAAAAGATATGTATGTAATTTATATGATTATGATATTATTATTTTTATCATTTTTAGATGCAAGACATGAATGAAAAATGCTAAATGCAACAAATAAACGTGGATAACTACCGAGTTACCTTTCGGCGAGGGTTTGATATTTTAAGTTCTTTGAACGGGACTACTCCTTGCATAGTTTCATTGATCGAGTACCTCGGTTCACTCTTGAGGATGAGGATTCTTGGTTTTGAATTTGATTTTGGTTTGACAGGTTCATCTTTCTTGACTTGTTCTTCCTCCTTGTTCAACATTTTAGTAGTAGAAGATGACGACATCTTGAGTGCATCATTATTGTTGGTTCATACCTTGCACTTGTAGAACTTGAGGGATCTATTCCCCAACACTTTACACAAAGTGTGTTCTGCTCATGAAGAGAAGGTAGAGATCAAGTGCATGGGCTCTGTTGGTGGAAAAAGATCAACATAACCAAAACTTTATTTATTATTTTCTAACCTTAGGCACATTGGATCATGATAAGTGTTGATGTTATGTGCATTGTTCATTCTTATAACATGGGTGACAAAATGAGGATGATTGTGACATTTGAATACATTTGTCAAATAGAGCGGAGTTGCTTAACCTATGGAAGGATTGTCTATCTTTACAAAATATATCAAACTTTACATGCTTATGACTATTATCTTCCAAAGATAAGATATGCAAAATTGTAGCTTATTTGGTTAAGACTATGAGATCAAGAGAGTGGTGCTATAAACAAGCTTAAGGAACAAGACTTGTTGAGTTAATCAGGTTGAATCAAGCAAAGTTGTAACTCAAACATGTTTGTTTGTTCATTTGTGTAAATAGCAAGATCAAAGGGAAGCTTTTTAAATAATGACCACTTACCTTAACATGTTACCTTCTTCATTGGAGTGTGATGACACCCTATGATGAAGGGTAGATGACTTGTGTGGTGATCTTTTCTTCCTGCTTGAAGCTTTCTTTGCTTGAGCTGTTCATGAGCACCTTGTATCCTATGTCGCACTCCTTCTTTCTCATCCTTTTATCATGCCAACCTTTTGTCTTTTCTTTTGACACTTTATTTGGACCTTTTACTCCTCTCATTCCTATCAGTGAGGGCTTCATGGCTTTGGGTCCATTGAGCAATATCTCTTCTTGCATTTAGCTTTTCTTTGCACCATCCGATCCTGTAGATGAGGATACAGACAATTGCATGCTCTTCTTTCATCAACTTTTCTTGATTTCTGTTGATTCTTGGTTGACGAGTTGGGGTTTATTAGAGATGCAAACTCAAGTTCCTCCTTGATTGTCTAACGGCGTGGCGGAGAGTTGTTCTTCTTTGTTGGTTAGCGATACGCCAGGCGTCTTGATGGTCAAAGAAGAAACCTCATAAGTACTTGCATGAAAGCTTCATCTCCAATGGCTTAGGGATAACTTCTTGTGCCCATGATTTCATGAGACACTATCGGTAGACCACCATGGATTGATAATATCTATTGATACGAGGATACATGCCATGATGTAGTGGCATTTGTCATCCTAGTCCTTGCTGTCGATGTGCAAGATGGTCTTTTCAAAAATGATGAAAGCAGGCATATTCTGGTTAAAACAAGGTGGTTGCATCCTGCTTCTCATCAGCATCCTAGCTTGAGTCATGGGAAGGCTCAAAGCTAGGTTGTCTTTGATGTTACTCAGCCCATCGATTTGTTCATCCATTTCCTACGAGTGAGTGCTTTTATTACAGATCTATTTTATGGTACTTGCCTTCTTCCACAGCTATAGTGATGGTTTGGATTGGGTTTGCAGGTTCATACTGTCGATGCCATACACCCGGCCGGGTATCCTGACCAAAGGATTTGCTGAACACTGACCCCAGATCAGAAGAGACTCGACCAGGAGCGACAACCCTATTTGAGGAAGGATATCTTCGGATTACGTCAAGACTGTTAGATAATTAGGCATTTTCATTGTCAATTTAATCCAGAAATATAACATCAGCAGGTTCATGACGGCATATATGTGCATGTGTACATCTCTAACGAATGCTACAACATATAGAGATGACATACAGATGAATACAGTAAAAGTGCAAAGTACAATAATCATAGGGATTAGATTGTACCTAGCGGAGGGTCCCATGCCGAGGGCATCGAAGGCTCCATTTGCACTAGTCGACATAGTGCGTTGTTCAAAGTCATGGACCATAGTTGATGCAGGACGATGTTCACAGTGCAGTTCCACGAATGGATCACCAGGAAGAAGACGCCTTGCTGTTCCGCAGGCAATCACCAGGAAGAAGATGGGTTCTGAGAGCGATCGCCACTAGGAAGAAGACGTACGTGAATGAGCAGTCGTGGATCGCTCCCCAAAAACCTAATCGCCGCACACCCCGTGCAAGGTTCTCAGGCGGACAAGGGTTCTGGAGGCACTTGCTCTCCCACTACTCCGTGTGCATAGAGGTACGAGACGGGGAAGCCAGAGGGCTGTTGAGATGTGGTTTCTCTCGGGAGTGATTGCGGAAGACTGAGATCTGGACTGACGGAGGACTATGGATATAAGGCTGCGACGGGAAGGGAGAAAGGCAACGGAGAATCCTAGGAGAAGGAGAAGAGGAAGGGACGGTAACTGACGCAATCAGTTCTCCTCCACCATCAAAGGGAGAAACTCCCATGATTATATGGATTAAGTGGCAAAAGACTGGCCACGCCCGCCCGCTTGCTTGCCACCCGCCTGCCTACCACGGCCACGCCCGAGCCCATAGCCTGGCCCGCCCGGCGGCGGCGACAGCGCGCTCGTGCGTGTGGCACACCTATGTCCTTTTCTCAGCTTCTCAATTAAGATGAATAATTTCCAACCATATAAGCTGAGTCAATGTTCAGTCAAAATTTCGTATGGTATTAAACCATACAACACTTAATGTTACATACCATAGAGTTTTATTTGATTTATTAAATATTAGGGTTTATAACAAAGTAGTCTCAGAACCACATTTCTTTTATATACCAGTGTTTCGATGGAGACTGTTAAGTTGAACATCCATCTAGAGCAATAGTTTCACTTAGTCACAACTGAATACTGGACTAAGCCTTGAATTGCCAGTTTTGTGTGAGGTGAATGTCACTAAAGTCCTTAGCTGATACTTGGCTGCAAAAGGCATCCCCTCTATTTGAAGCATATAAGTCATACTCCAGTGCCTTTCATGAGTATTTAGAGATCACCCAAATCTCATAGACTGTGACCAGCAGTCTGACACATATAGGTGTGCTCCTCAAAAGATCTTCTGTAGGACAACATCTTTGCTTTAGCAAGCCACTTGGAACACACTAAGGTAAAAACCAACCAGCCTTACAGAAAGGAAAGATATGCATCAGAAATGAGTCTTACTAAGTATCTTTCCTCACAATTTACTACTAGCTTGTTTCACCATTTTACTTCACGGGATCTCCGATCACATAGAACAGGTTACCACTATAGTAAATTTCAAGTGGGTCTCAAACCCATCTCTCTCGATGCACTTTCTATCACATTGCGTGATAGACCCTTAGTGAATTGATCTGCCAGATTGTTAGATGTGTGAACATAGTCCAATGCTATTACTTCGGAGTTTCTCAATTTTCTGATAGATTTTAGTCGTCTCTTAACATGCTTTGTAGACTTCATGTTATCCTTAGAACCGTTAACCTTCGTTATCACAGCCTGGTTATCGCAGTTCATAGAAATAGCCGGTATGGGTTTGTCAACAACTAGTAACTCCATAAGGAGATCACGAAGCCACTCGGCCTCAGAGCCAGCGGTGTCTAATACTATGAGTTCTGCTTCCATTGTAGACTTCGTTAAGATAGTCTGCTTGCAAGACTTCCAGGAAACAGCGCCACCTCCAAGTGAAAACACATATCCACTTGTGGCATAAAGCTCATCAGCATCAAAGATCCAGTTGGCATCACAATAGCCTTTCAACACCTTTGGGTGTCCGGTACAACGAATACCATAGCTCATAGTGCCCTTTAGATAGTGCATCACTCTCTCAAGAGCACGCCAGTGATCATCTCCCGAGTTTGACACAAACTAGCTCAGCTTGCACACAGTAAATGAGATGTCAGGCCTTGTTGCACTACCAAGATACATGAGCGAACCAATAATCTAGGAATATCTCAACTGATCCCTTGCTATTCTCTGAATTCTCCTCAATAGCACACTAGGGTCATAAGGTGTAGGAGCAGGTGCACAGTCACTAAACCCAAAGCGACTCAGCACCTTTTCCACATAGTGGGATTGTAACAGAGTGACCCCACCATCACCTTCTCTCAGAAGCTTGATATTAAGAATAACATCAGCCTCTCCTAAATCTTTCATCTCAAAATTATTAGTTAAAAATTCCTTCACCTCCGCGATCACTTTGAGGCTGGATCCAAAGATCAGTATGTCATCAACATATAAGCACAAAATAACTCCTTCACCCCCACCATACCGATAGTATACACATTTGTCAGCTTCATTCACAACAAAGCCAGCAGATATTAAAGTTATGTCGAACTTCTCATGCCACTGCTTAGGAGCTTGTTTTAGGCCATATAATGACTTTAATAATTTACACACCTTGCCTTCTTGACCATTTGCTACAAACCCTTCTGGCTGATCCATATAGATCTCCTCCTCCAACTCTCCATTTAGGAAAGCTGTCTTAACGTCCATTTGGTGAACGATGAGACCATAAGAGGCTACCAAGGAAAGCAAAACTCGAATTGTGGTCAATCGAGCAACCGGTGAATAAGTATCAAAGAAATCCTCACCTTCCTTTTGAGTATAACCCTTGGCCACAACCTTGCCTTGTACCTCTCGATAGTACCATCAGGCCTAAGCTTTTTCTTGAACACCCATTTGCACCCTATAGGCTTGCACCCATAGGGACGATCAACTATTTCCCAAGTTCCATTAGACATAATAGAATCAATCTCACTCCATACTACTTCCTTCCATAAGTCAGCATCATGAGAGGAATATGCCTCTTCAATAGTCGTTAGTGTATCATCCATAAGGTACACAATATAGTCATCACCAAAAGACTTTACAGTCCTCTGTCTCTTACTTTTTCTAGTGACTATAGTGTCATCCTCCTCAGGATTTTGCATATAGGGTTCCTCAGTTTGTTCTATTAGAGTAAAATTTTCATACTCATGGGGAATTATAAATTCATAATCAGTCGTGCTTGGTGCATTTTTCATGGGAAACTCATTCTAAAAAAATATAGCATCTCTAGATTCTATGATTGTATCAACAGCCATCTCAGGAACACTAAAATTTATAATTAAAAATCTATAACCCATGCTATGAATAGCATAACAAAAAAAAACACAATCAACAGTCTTTGGTCCAAACTTTCGCTTTTTGTTTATTGACACATTCACCTTTGCCAAACAACCCCAAGTTCGCAGGTAAGAGAGATTTAATCTTTTCTTCTCCTATTCCTCAAATGGTGTAATTTCTTTGTTCTTTGTGGGCGCTCTATTCAGGATATGACATGCTGTCAATATAGCATCACACCACCATTCTTTAGATAGTCCCGTAGTCTTTAACATGGCATTAACCAAATCAGTTAGAGTGTGGTTCTTTCTCTCTACAATCCCATTAGACTGTGGTGAGTATGGTGACGTCCTCTCATGAATAATTCCATGCACCGTGCAAAACTCAGAAAATTCATTTGAGAAATATTCTCCCCCGCGATCGAACCATAAATGCTTGATTTTCTTCTCAAGTTGATTTTCTACCTCAGCTTTATAGACTTTAAAATAATGCAACGCTTCATCTTTAGTTTTCAATAAATACACGTAGCAAAATCTAGTACAATCATCTATAAATGTCATGAAGTATAGTCTACCGTCTTTAGTCAATTCGCCATTCATTTCGCATAAATCAGAATGAACGAGTTCTAATGGTGCCAAGTTCCTCGCCTCAGCAACCTTGTGAGGCTTGCGCGGTTGCTTCGATTGCACACATACCTGGCACTTAGAATCTTTGACTAAGTTAAATTTCGGGATTGAATTCAGATTTGCAAGCCGCGTGAGATAGCCAAAATTAATGTGACAAAAGTCGTGAATGCCATATATTCGACTCATCTGAAACATTAACATTGTTCACCACTTTATTACACACATCATCAAGCAAAGATAAGCGGAACAAGCCTCCACAATCATAACCTTTTGCAACAAATGTTCCATGTCTCGATACAACATACTTATTGGACTCAAGCATAATTTTAAAGCCATCGCGACACATCTGAGAACCGCTAACAAGATTCTTCTTGATGGAGAGGACATGCTACACGTTCTTTAATAGCACCGTCTTTCCCGAAGTAAACTTCAGAACGACCGTACCAGCACCAAGAACACGCGCATGCGAACCATTTCCCATCAGCAAGGCTCCAGTCCTGCTGGCTTGATAGGAAGTAAACAAAGAAACATCAGCACACACATAAATATTAGCATCGTTGTCCATCCACCACTCAGGTGAAAGACAAACTGAAAGAACAAAAGGTAAAGAATTACCATACCTAGATGTTCCTCCTCCAGTCTCGCTAATCACCACGTTTGCTGATTTCTTTTCTTGCTTATATTTGCAGTCTGGGCACGCACTTGCCCAATGCTCATCACTCCCGCAAACAAAGCAACCTCCACCTTTCTTGTTGTTTTTCTTCTTAAACTGTGCAGTTTGCTTAGGCTTTGCATTGTTGTTCTCTTGTATGTTCTTCTTCTTTTTATTACGGGATGCAAATGGGTTTTTCTTCTGCACCATATTGGTAGCGGAAGACTCAACCCCTTTTCCACGGTTGTCTTTTGCTCTCACCCTCTCCTCAACATCAAGAGATCCGATAAGTTCAGCCACGCTAAACTCCTGTCTCTTGTGTTTTAGAGAAATAGCAAAGTCCCTCCAAGAAGGTGGCAGCTTAGCGATTATACCGTCAGCCACAAACTTGTCAGGCAACAGGCATAGAAAATGTTCTAGTTTCTTTGCTAGCGCATGTATCTCATGAGCCTGTTTGACCACAGAACGGTTTTCAACTATTTTGTAGTCATACAGCTGCTCAATAAGGTATAGCTCACTATCAGCATCAGAAACTCCAAATTTTGCCTCAAGAGCATCCCATAACTCTTTGCCTGATATGCAAGATATGTAGTTTTTCTTATACTTATGATGAAGTGCACTAATCATGGCGCCTCGAAACAGGTTATCGGTAGCCAAGAACTTTTGCTCCTCCTCAGAAGTAAACTGTTTAGGTTTCCCCTATGCGGCGTGATAGCAGTTCATTGCAGGCAACCACAATACCATCTTGGCATGCCATATCATGAAATTCTTGCCATCAAAATTATTTGGCTTCAAAGCAGCAGCAAAACCACTGATAGGAAATTGTCTAAGATTAGGTTTTTGGATTGTTAGATAATTAGGCATTTTCATAGTCAATTTAATCCAGAAATATAACATCAGCAGATTCATGACGGCATATATGTGCATGTGTACATCTCTAACGAACGCTACAGCATGTAGAGATGACATACAGTAAAAGCGCAAAGTACAGTAATCACAGAGATTAGATTGTACCTAGCGGAGGGTCCCATGCCGAGGGCATCGGAGGCTCCATTCGCACTAGTCGACATAGTGCGTTGCTCGAAGTCGTGGACCACAATCGATGCAGGACGATGTTCGCAGTGCAGTCCCACGAATGGATCACCAGGAAGAAGATGCCTTGCTGTTCCGTAGGCAATCACTAGGAAGAAGACGGGTTCTGAGAGCGATCACCACTAGGAAGAAGACGTACGTGAACGAGCAGCCACGGATCGGTCCCCAAAAACCTAATCGTCGCACATCCCGTGCAAGGTTCTCAGGCGGATGAGGGTTCCGGAGGCACCTGCTCTCCCGCTACTCCGTGCGCGCAGAGGTACAGGACGGGGAATCCAGAGGGCTGCTGAGATGTGGTTTCTGTCGGCAGCGGTTGTGGAAGACTAAGATCTAGACTGACGGAGGACTACGGATATAAGGCTGCGACAGGAAGGGAGAAATGCAGCGGAGAATCCCAGGAGACGGAGAAGCGAAAGGGACGGTAACTGACACAATCAGTTTGCGTCCACCATCAAAAGGAGAAACTCTCGTGATTATATGGATTAAGTGGCAAAAGACTGGCCACGCTCGCTCGCCGCCTGCCACGCCCGGCCCGTGCCCGCGGCCCGGCCCGGCCGGCGGCGGCGCGCGCGCCCCGTGTGGCACGCCTATGTCATTTTCTCAGCTTCTCAATTAAGATGAATAATTTCCAACCATATAAGCTGAGTCAACGTTCAGTCAAAATCCCGTATGGTATTAAATCATACAATGCTTAATGTTACGTACCATAGAGTTTTATTTGATTTATTAAATATTATACGGGCTAAGCCCATAATATATTCAACAAATACTTCGACTAGGGCACGACTACTTAGCTTGAGGGGCAAATTGAATCCGGATAAAAATAGCTAGCAATACCCTTTGTTGTAAACATTTAATCTCTCAATTGCATAGCCATATTGTACTTGCAATCTCGTCGAATACATAACACACGAAGTAGCAACTGGACGTAAGGCTTTTATTCGCTTTCCGGAGGTCCAAACCAGTATAAATCCCATGTCTCTACTGTGATTGATCTTTGCATCGAGGGGGTTCCCCAAGAACCAAATATCTGGTGGTCAAAAACACCGACAGAGACGCGCTAGGTAGGAGAATTCTACGCGAAGATCGATCGTACCGATCGTCGAAGGAGTTTTATTCTCAAGACCGGGATCTCCTTCACAAACGATATGGACGTCAACGGGAGATTTGACGGCGGCGCCCCCAAGCAACTACGACTCGGCATCGTTCGACCCAATGGTGCCCATAGTCAAAGCGGCAGTCCAACCGACGGCAAGATGCAACACGACGATACTACGTGCTGGTGTGTGACGGAGTCGTGCGACAGTTGAGCTTCGTGGCTTTGCGTCTTGTAGTAATCTGATTAATCGGGCTCGGCGTCATCGGCAAGGTATGGCGCTCCTATTTTTTCTTCTCGATCTACGTGTACCCTCGAGTAGTAGGCTCTCGCGTCAACGACCTCGGCTGAGTACCGCCCCCGGGCTGTGGCGGCGGCACCACGCATCCACCCGAGCGACGACTCGCGAAGCATGCAAGGCCGAGCGAAGAACCAATCAATCAATGACTGCAATACGGGGGTGTTTGGTTTCACCCCTAAAAATTTAGTTCCTGTCCCATATTTGGACGTATTAAATATAAACTAATTATGAAACTAGATACACATGTTGAGATTAGTTTGTGATGAATTTTTAAGCCTAATTAGTCTATGATTTGATAATGTGGTGCTACAATAAACACGTGCTAATAACGGATTAAATAGGTTTAATAAATTCATCTCGCAGATTACTGATATATTCTATAATTTATTTTTTTATTAGTATCTAAACACCACATACGACACGTCATGTAATATCCGATGAGACACCTCTTAAACTTTAGTGCCGGTATCTAAACACCCCCGAAGTCAGGGTATCTAGGAGCCTTGGCACATACGTGTGCGTATATTCCGAGCTTATTCGATCTGAGCATCAGCATTACGTGCCCACTTGCCAAGAGCTAAGTTATTCTTTCCTATTTCAATGAACTATTCCACAATGTATATATAATATATATATTACCATATATCGACATGTGTCTCCATGACTATCTCTGTACTGCAGCTGAGCGACGAGCAAGGAAGACTCATATTAGCCAAATCCAACTCGGTTTGTACTGGGTACGTGGCTGCATGCAAGTACGCTCGTCGTCCGTCGGCGTCCCTCGCCTCAAGCATGCCGTCCAAGCCACATCCATCTACTTAGATATTATGACATGCTTACTACTTCACTCAAGATCAAGCTAAGTCAAATTTTTTGCTTAATTATAAATAAATATTTTTACATCTGTGCATCCTCAGATATTTTTCTACCTGTTTCCACGATTATTAATAGCAGCGGCACCCTTGCCATTGGCACGTCAACAATCCGCTCATCGTGGACACCAGGTCCCGAGTGATAATCAGAGTCCGGTAAGCTAACGAAGGGCACGTATGAACCTGACAACGGCACTCGACGAAGTCCCACGCCATCATTCTGTCGTCATCTCATGGCAGCCCTCGTCGACATCGACTCGTCGGACCGCGCCGCCGATCCATCGTCGTCTGATATCGACTCGACGCCGTCTTGCGACGCCATCTTCGGCAATACGACCCCGTGTCCAAACTGCAGATAGCACCAGCGATGCGCCATCAGCACCAGACCAGAACCACGCATGTGGCAAGATTACTCTGGCTGGCTGACATGCTCGATGTCATGCAAAAAGCTAGCAAGCAATTGAGAAATTCAAACCTGAATGTCATGATATCAAGCATGCTCGGACAACGTTCGATTAAATATTCTGTTATACATGTACCTTTCTGGATATCCGCATGTGTCTACGTGAATACTATTAGCAGGAGCCGACCACAACCCTCGTCATTGTCGTCCCGAGGCGGCCCTCGTCAATGTTCCGCATCCTTTTGTCGTCATCATGTTTCGACTGTTGATTCGTGGTTCCATGTGGCCCTCATCATCAGCACACCGTGGCTCGTTGATTCGTCGTGGACGACGTCAAACGTGTCATCAAATCGGGTGTACGACGGTAGCATCACTAGCAACGACTAATCGGGCGCACCATCGACGGACTATTTCAGGCTACCTGTGCCGCTTCCGACAATGTCATCGACAAGTATTACTCGAGCAATGTCGGCAGGGGCATCCTCAGGACAGTCTCGATCAAATTCTCATCATAGCTCTCGACCTCCCTCCATCTCTCGCCATGGCAGCACTCTACAACAATGGCATCACCATCCTATCGGCTCAGATAAGTCATTTCTATAATTATTTTTATTACGTTATCTTTTGCTCTACTTTCTATTAAGTTAGCTTCTAACTTAGCAGAAAATCAGGGCTACTGCACATAATAATCGCACTCTGGTGTATGTCTGCCTTTTTCTTTGCGATTTAAGTACCTGCATGATATGTCTATGTGAAGAGCTTTGTCAGCAATAACGACTTACGCCACAACCCAATATTGTACATGTCACACCATCATATGGCTAGTGTCCTACACACGGGGCTACAGTCAAGTGTACAAAGTGCATAACACAAAAGGAAAAACAATATCAAGGAGAAAAGGGATAAGTCAACTCGATAATGACCACCGAGTGGTCCAAACCCATCTAAACATGTGAATCTATACGAAGTACCCGACCACAAGAGAGTCTGTTGTGCTGGGTGCTTGATCTCAAGTTGGCCCAAGGTGCTCAGTCTATTACTATTTGTACTTGATCGTAAGAGAGTCCATTGTACTCGACAGAGTACTTGATCTCAAGCGAGCCCAAAGTACGTCACGAAGTACACCATCATGCGAGGGTCCATTGCGCTCGACGGAGTGCTTGACCTCAGGTGATCGAAGTACTCATTAATTTCGAAGTGCCCATCATGCGAGGGTCCATTGTGCTTGACGGAGCGCTTGACCTCAAATGATCAAGAAACTCGTTAATATTTTTCAAAGTACCATCACAAGAGGCCCATTGCGCTTGGCGGAATATTCGATCTCAAGTGATCAAAGTACTACAAATCAATAAGTCACAAAGTACTCCTTTTATTTTTACCACATCCGAATGCAATGCTCATAGGCTTTCCCATACATGTTGGCCCAAATACGATGGTTGGGGCTACCATGGTTCAAAATTCTCTCTACTAGTTTATACTCCTTATTCGAATAATTCACATTATTCAAATAAAGAGTCAGGGGCTATTACAATACTCATATCGTATAACCAAAAGTTGCTGGACTAAAGCAAATCGAGTTATTTAAAGTGTGCTGGTTTCAAGAGACTAACACAAGGAAGACCGCTCGAGTCTCGGCTGCTAACGCCCCGAACAAACTCTACGTACTACCAAAATAGCCTGAACAAGCTAAGGGCACTTCGTTTGGTTTTTATTGATTAATTTCCATTTTATAAAAAATCAAGTAAGAATTTTTTATTTTCTTTTAATATTTTTTCTCTATAGAACCCATCGACTGTATGCTCGGGAGCTGGTTACTAATTATGTTGTTTTGAGGATTTGAAACAGGATATATGCAGAAGCTCCATCATCGACCCGAGTTTACACTCGGAGGCTCTATCGTTCATCCACCCAAACACATGTTCGGGCCTCGACGCTGATTATCTATTGACACGACTCTACGACAAAGCGTGTTCTTTTTAAAAAATCCTATAGCGACTCTGGGTGTTCAAAGTCTACTACGTGGAATATACAGCACAACGGACCACTCGAGTCTCGATTGCTACAAATTCCCGGATGTAACTGAAACATACCTAGCCAAAGGAAAAGACGGAAGATCACCACTTTGTTCAGAGTCCCATTGCCGAACATGGTTAACGTTACTAAGAGAACACAGTTTGGAGACTACTACGCCGAATTTTTTTCGGACCTATCCTACAGTACCCGAGCGCAACGCTCGGGGACTCCTCCTATACCTGATCAGGCATGCCAAGCACGCCTATTTTTCTTACTAAAAGAAGCTACGTCAAATATACCGAATATGAAGCTACAAGGGATTAAACAATACAACAGACCGCTCGAGTCTCAGAGACTAACATCCCAAACGGTTTGCATATAAGGCAAAATGGTTACGCATCCGACACGAAATAGAATGGCAATCTGCCCTGATCGAGTTCGATTTTGGCACCCATCTTTTGCCGGGTTCACGCTAGCCGAGCCTGACTCTGCACCCTGACTCTGGTTTCCACATAGCTGAGATGCGAGTCCGTCACGTCTCCGCCCGTATGTGGACTCCCACTTCTACACGGCTAATCCATGGTCTCCTGCTCAACGAGCAAATAAACAAAGACCACGTACGTCTACAGGATCATGCAAACTATTGAGATTTGCATGTACCCATACATGTGAGGAAAATACGTAAAGTATGCTGCCACCGACTACGAAACAGCCATACAAGCAGCACGTATCCATCACTCCATCAAGCTAGCAAGGAGGCCACGGAGTTCCACAAGCCAATAGCAAGCAAGCAAGCTGGTCAGGAGTTCTACTCGGTGACGCTACTCAATACGGGAAGCGAGCCGTCGACGAGCCACAAGCGAGCCGTCCGAGACGCCGTCGAGCCACAGGCCACGGTGACCGACTACACGCCCACAAAGGTCAAGCTGATGCTCGGGGCTCCCAAGCCCAAAACGCCTGGATGGCGCACTGACTCCTTTACTCGGCCATTGCTAGAATAAGAGCTCGGGGCTGACGATCAGCTCCCGACTAAAAAAAAGCTCGATCGCAAAGTACCCAATTGCGAGGTACCCAATAACGAGAAATTTCAAGGATAAATTTTCCCGTATCGCAAAGTACCCAATTGCGAGGTGCCCCACGAGAAATTTCACAAATAAATTATTCAAATTTAGAGAACTAGATTGCGAGCACCCGATCTCAATGTGCCCGATTACAAAGTTTCCGAATATCAAAATTTAATTACATAAAGTCTCAATGACTACAAAATGCCTGATCTCAAAAGATCTCAAGGCATACTACAAAACTACGAAGGGATGACAATGTTCAAACAAACTCATCCCTCAACAACACAACTTTTTGACCTCCACTGTTTGGGTCTCTGCTCGAGAGTGGTTACTTGGACTTCCCCGAGAACCGAGTGGAAACCACCTGACTTAAAAAAAGTCCCGAACAAAAGCGAGCGATAAGTTGTGTAGACAGAACAACCCAGGAATGTCACTCTAAACAACGCGCCTTCTTTGGTCTGTACAGATCGGGCCCTAGGTCACATTCGGTTGCACGGGCTTCCTTCTTGGACCCCGAACTACAAACCAACCGAACTAATGCAATCCCGACCATATGCAGACTGTTAAGTTGCGTTTGACAGACAAGTTTGGGGGCTTATGCCGATGCCATACCTCCGGGTATCCCGACTACAGGATTTGCTGAACACGACTCCGGATCAGAAGAGACCCGACTAGGCGCGACGACCCTATTCAAGTGAAAGGTCCTAATATGGCTAGAGGGGGGGGGTGAATAGCCTATTTAAAAATCTACAAATCAACTAGAGCAATTTGATTAGTATGACAAATAGTGTAATGCAAACTTGCTCTAGCTCTACAAGGGTTGCAAGCCACCTATCCAACAATTCTAGTTGCAATGATTACTAAGGCACCCAAACTTGCTATGTAACTACTCACTAAGAGCTCTCAATCTTGCTACTCTAAAGAGCTCAACTAGATGAATGTAAATAATAAAGCAAGCTCTCAATTCTAATTACACTAAAGAGCTTGTATCAACTAGTTTGTAAGAATATAAATAGGTGAGTGGGGTGATTATACCGCCGTGTAGGGGATGAACCAATCACAAGATGAAGATTAAGCCAATCACCGGGAAAATGCAAATGACAAGAGACAACCGATTTTTCTCCCGAGGTTCACGTGCTTGCCAACACGCTAGTTCCCGTTGTGTCGACCAACACTTGGTGGTTCGGCGGCTAAGAGGTGTTTCACAAACCTCGTCCACACGATAGGACACCGCAAAAACCGACCCACAAGTGAGGTAACTCAATGACACAAGCAATTTACTAGAGTTACCTTTCGGCACTCCGTCGGGGAAGGTACAACTCCCCTCACAATCACCGGAGACGCCCACGAACAATCACCAACTCGTGCTGATCTTCCACCGCTGCACCGAGCTGTCTAGGTGGTGGCAACCACCAAGAGTAACAAGCAAAATCCGTAGAGCAACACGAATACCAAGTGCCTCTAGATGCAATCACTCAAGCAATGCACTTGGATTCTCTCCGAATCTCACAAAGATGATGAATCAATGATAGAGATGAGTGGGAGGGCTTTGGCTAAGCTCACAAGGTTGCTATGTCAATGAAAATGTGCAAGAGATGGAGCTTGAGCCGGCCATAGGGCTTAAATAGAAGCCCCCACGAAATAAAGCTGTTGTACCCCTTCACTGGGCACACTGCGGGCTGACCGGACGCTATGGTCAGACTGACCGGACTCTAGACCCAGCGTCCGGTCAACCGATGTAAGCCACGTGTCATTGTCCATTCAATAGGAACCACCTGATCACAACGGCTAAGTAGCGACCGGACGCTCCATCATAAGTGACCGGACGCTGAACCCCCAACGTCAGGTCGTTTCCAGTAAGCTTCCAAATCAGGTTTACTTCGACCGGACATGTCCGGTCCACCTCGACCGGACACACCTCAGCGTCCGGTGCAAAACCCTGGATACTGTGCTGACCCGTCAGTTTGACCGGACCCAGACTTCCAACGTCCGGTCAATTTAGATCCAGCGTCCGATCACTTACAGTGACCTCCAACTTTTCTATCTAGGGCGCCGGTGGCACCGTCGGACTGTCCGCACTCTACAGGCAGACACTCCACCGTTGAAGTTCCTAACCCTTGCTCCAATGTGCCAACCACCACGTGTGTCACCTTGTGCACATGTGTTAGCATATTTTCACAAACATTTTCAAGGGTGTTAGCACTCCACTAGATCCTAAATGCATATGCAATGAGTTAGAGCATCTAGTGGCACTTTGATAACCGCATTTCGATATGAGTTTCACCCCTCTTTTAGTATGGCTATCGATCCTAAATGTGATCACACTCACTAAGTGTCTTGATCACTAAAACAAAATGGCTCCTACATTTTATACCTTTGCCTTGAGCCCTTTGTTTTTCTCTTTCTTCTTTTCCAAGTTTAAGCATTTGACCATCACCATGCCATCACCATTGCTTCATCACTTGGAGTAGTGCTACCTATCTCATAATCATCTTGATAAACTAGGTTAGCACTTAGGGTTTCATCAATTAACCAAAACCAAACTTGAGCTTTCAATCTCCCCCTTTTTGGTAATTGATGACAACCCTTATACAAAGATATTAATTAAAGTACATTTGAATCCATGTTGCTTGCCCAAGCATATTTACCATGTGTGAAGGATATGGGCAAGTTTCATGAACTCCATATGATAGCAATTGCTCCCCCTACATATGTGCTAAGAGTTTGGATTGAAGCTTGCACATATGCTTAGATAGGATATATAGGAGTCAATTTCTACCAAATGATGCTAAGGTATAAGAGATGGATCTTTGAAGCGTGATACCAATCGGAGTGCACCATTATACCATCCTTAGCACCATTAGTAACTAGACATACACAAAAACTAGAATACCCCATGAGATCAATATTACAAATAAGGGTCTAGTTTCCATAGAATGAACATAGGTCTAGTTACTTTAGCCTATGCATGCTAGTTTTTCATTTCAACATTCAAACCTACAACTAGTATACACCACACAAGCATGGATATTAAAAATTTATGCCATGCAAGCAACCATATGTAATGCGCATACAAATTTACCATATGAGTTCATGAGCTTGCTCCCCCTATTTGTATGCTCAAAATTTTAATTGATTCCCTTCCTTTGTCATATATTATCTCTCCCCCTTTGTTTCACTATCTTTGTACACTATTTCTCCCCCTTTGTCATCAATGACCACAAAGGCTTAAAGTATAGATAGGGTAGGATTATTAATATCAACAATTTGCACAAAAAAGGTAGCCTCAAATTATAGATATGTTGGGGTGAAACCATGTGAAATGAGGATCATTTTCCCAATTTGGTTCAATCTAGATTACTTGCAAAAGATATTTAACTCGGTTTGATCCAAGGACAAGCTTCTTCACACCTCCAAATAAGGGTTATCTTGTACCACGTTGAGTTAAACACTTATAGCTCATTTTCTAAATCAAACACTAGGTTTACAAGCCCACAAACATGTCATATGCTACCACTAGATCATTTCAAACATTCAAGCAATAGTGGTACCATACAAGCATCAAATTTATTTGATTTTCATGAATGAGCCTATTCAAATGTGAAATATGTCTAGATGCACTAATCATGTCCTTAGCAATGGATGAATGTCATGTCAATCAACTTTACCTTGCTTGGCTCGAAGGAGAGGCATGTCATATAGTGGGGGTGCATCAACACATATTGGAGAAGTCAAGTATGTTCAATTCATTCCTTAGCTTGCAAAACCTCTTCTCATCAAGTGGCTTGGTGAATATGTCGGCAAGTTGATCTTCGGTGCCCACACTCTCTATGCAAATGTCCCCTTTTTGTTGGTGATCTCTTATGAAATGATGGCGGGCATCAATATGCTTTATTCTTGAGTGTTGAACTGGGTTGTTGGTGAGCTTTACGGCACTCTCATTGTCACATAGCAATGGCACTTGCTTGAATCTAATTCCAAAGTCACTCAAAGTAGCCTTCATCCAAAGTAATTGAGCACAACAACTACCGGCCGAAATGTACTCCGCTTCGGCGGTTGAAAGTGCTACACTATTTTGCTTCTTTGATGACCAAGATACAAGTGATCTTCCCAATAGTTGACATGTGCCCGATGTGCTCTTTCTCTCAACTTTGCATCCCGCATAATCAGAATCCGAATATCCAATCAACTCAAATCTTGCTCCTTTGGGATACCATAATCCAACATGTTGTGTATGCTTCAAGTACCTCAATATTCTCTTAGTTGCCTTCAAATGACTTTCTCTTGGTGAGGCTTGAAATCTAGCACACATACATACACTAAACATCACATCCGGCCTTGATGCGGTCACATAGAGTAGACTTCCAATCATGGACCGATACATCTTTTGATCCACCATGTTGCCACTAGCATCACTATCCAAGCTTCTACTTGTCCCCATTGGTGTACTAATAGTTTTAGCATCATCCATTCCAAACTTCTTGAGCATGTCCTTGATATACTTACCTTGACTCCCAAATGTGCCATTCTTCATTTGTTTGATTTGAAGACCAAGGAAGTAACTAAGCTCTCCAATCATAGACATCTCAAACTCACTTGCCATCATCTTACCAAACTCCTCACAAAATTCTTGATTTGTTGATCCAAAGATGATATCATCAACATAGATTTGCATTACAAACAAGTAATTTCCAAGCTTCTTGGTGAAGAGAGTGGTGTCAACATTTCCCATCTTGAATCCCTTAGAGAGTAGGAAATCCCTCAATCTCTCATACCATGCTCTAGGTGCTTGTTTTAATCCATACAAAGCCTTTCTCAACTTATAGACATGGCTGGGTTTCTTCTCATCTTCAAAACCGGGAGGTTGCTCAACATACACAAGCTCATTGATGTACCCATTTAGAAATGCACTTTTCACATCCATTTGGTACAACTTGATGTTGTGGGCACAAGCATAAGCTAGCAAGATCCTAATTGCTTCCAATCTTGCAACCGGGGCATATGTTTCTTCAAAGTCAAGACCTTCAACTTGAGTGTAACCTTGAACCACTAATCTTGCTTTGTTCCTTATTACTATCCCATCTTGATCTTGCTTGTTCCGAAAGACCCACTTAGTTCCAATCACATTATGATCCTTAGGCCTCTCAACTAAATCCCATAGTTGGTTTCTTGTGAAGTTGTTTAGCTCTTCATGCATAGCATTGATCCAATCAACATCATTTAAAGTTTCATCTATCTTCTTAGGCTCAATGGATGACACAAATAAGAAGTGCTCACAAAATGATGCCAATCTTGATCTAGTTTGCACTCCCCTTGAAATATCACCAATGATAGTGTCCAATGGATGATCTCTTGCAACATTTGTTGGTTGAAGCACTTGCACTTGATTGCTAGCATTTGATTGATCACTTGGTTGAGATGATGAACTAGCCATTTGTTGATCTTGCACATTGCCTTTACTAGTGCTTGCTTGGATTTGATCATGAGAACCGCTAGCTTGCACATTTGAGTTAGAGGGCACTTGATTCTTGTCATCTTCAACATCAATCACCTCTCTAGGCCTTAACTCACCAATGTCCATGTTCTTCATTGCATTGACCAATTGAGTGCCTCTTACATCATCTAGATTCTCATCTTCCTCTTGGGAACCATTTGTTTCATCAAACTCCACATCATGAACCTCCTCAAGAGTACCACTAGCCAAATTCCAAACTCGATAAGCTTTGCTAGTAGTGGAGTAACCAAGCAAGAAACCTTCATCACATTTCTTTTCAAACTTGCTTAATCTAGTGCCTTTCTTCAATATATAGCATTTACAACCAAAAACCCAAAAGTATGCTATGTTGGGCTTTCTTCCATTCAATAGCTCATAAGGTGTTTTCTCCATCATGGGGTGACAATAGAGTCGGTTGCTATAGTAGCAAGTCGTGTTGATTGCTTCGGCCCAAAATGAATGACTCACATTGTACTCACTCAACATTGATCTTGCCATATCAATCAAGGTTCTATTCTTTCTTTCAACTAGCCCATTTGATTGAGGAGTATACTTGGCCGAGAATTGATGTCTAATTCCAAATTCATCACATAACTCATCAATTCTAGTGTTCTTGAACTCACTTCCATTGTCACTTCTAACTTTCTTGATTGTTGTTTCAAACTCATTGTGAATGCCTTTGACAAAAGATTTGAATATTGCAAACACATCACTCTTGTCACCAAGAAAGAATACCCATGTGTATCTAGTGAAATCATCCACAATCACAAATCCATATTTATTTCCTCCAATGCTAGTGTATGTGGTTGGTCCAAACAAGTCCATGTGCATTAACTCAAATGCTTTAGATGTGCTCATCATACTCTTCTTAGGATGTGTGTTACCAACTTGCTTTCCGGCTTGACATGCACTACATAGCTTATCTTTCTCAAAAGTAACATCTTTCAAGCCTCTAACTAAGTCATGCTTGATTAACTTGTTTAATTGTTTCATTCCAACATGACCAAGCCTTCTATGCCATAACCAACCCATGCTAGACTTAGTGATCAAACATGTTGACAATTGAGCTTCTCTAGCATTGAAATCAACTAAGTATAGATTCTCATATCTAAATCCTTTGAATATCAAGTTAGAGCCATCTACACTTATGATCTCTACATCATCCACACCAAATATGCACTTGAAACCAAGATCACACAATTGAGCTACCAACAATAAGTTGAAGTTCAAGCTCTCTACTAGTAGCACATTGGAAATGCTCAAATCATTGGATATTGCAATCTTACCAAGCCCTTTGACCTTGCCTTTGCCATTGTCACCAAATGTGATACTATCAATCCCATTGCTCTTGCTTTCATTGATTGAATTGAACATTCTTGAATCACCGGTCATGTGTTGTGTGCATCCACTATCATGCACACAATGCCTTCCTCCGTCTTTATAATTGACCTACAAAAGAAAATCAACTCTTTTTAGGTACCCAAACTTGCTTGGGTCCTTGTAGGTTAGTTACCAAGGTCTTTGGTACCCAAATGGCCTTCTTCTTTGGGCCCACAATTGGTGTACCAATGAACTTAGCCTTCACACCATTGGCACCCATATAAAGCATGTAACAAGAATCAAATTTGATTGAGGATACATTAGGTAGCTTGTTCTTGTTAGTCTTGCAATTTTGCTCTATATGCCCAACTTGCTTGCATCTATTGCAAAACCGACCATTGCCCTTCACAAAGCTAGCTTTGGGAGTGACAAAGGCTGCCTTGCCCTTCTTGGGGGTATAGCCTAATCCCTCTTTGTTGAGAGAAAATCTTTGGCTACCCAAGCACTTTAGCAAGTGGGCTTCTCCACCATAGGCATTGCCTAAGGCACGAGTGAGCTCATTCACCTCCTTCTTGAGGGTTTCATTTTCCACCATAAGTGAGGCATCACAAGTGAGACCATCACTCAAGGGTGAAGTGGAATGTAGTAGTACAAGAAGTGTTAGTGGGAGCAACAAAAATAGATTCATCAATAAGATCACATGTTAGTCCCACATCACATGATATGATCACTTGCTCAATGATAGAGGAGTGAGCCTTTTCAAGCTTAGAGTGAGCTTTGCCAAGCTTCTCATGGGCTTCCATTAGCCTCTCATGAGTGGCATTGAGCTCATCAAGGGATTGCTCAAGAAATTTGACTTTCTTGTTCAATTCCTTGCACTCCTTTCTCTTCATCTCAAAGCAAGTATGCACTTGCTCACACATGTCCATGAGCTCCTCCTTGGAGTACTCCTCATCATCATCATCACTCCTACAAGCATCACTTTCACATTCATCATCATCACTCACATCATATTTTACCTTGGTAGGTTTTGCCATGATGCACGTCGATGGAGTGTCGAAGATGGAGGGCTTGTTGTTGATGGCGATGCTTGCTAGTGCTCTCTTGATAGATTTCTTATCATCATCACTAGAGCTATCACTATTCCGAAGAGCCATCACTATCCCATGTGACCACATAGCCTCCACCCTTCTTCTTCTTTTGGAAGGTCATTCTCTTCCCCTTCTTCTCCTTCTTTTCTTTCTTATCCTCCTTGTGCTTCTTCTTCTCATCCTCATCATTGTCACTATTGTATGGACAATTTTCTACTACATGATCGGGGCTTTTGCAATTAGTAGCATCTTCTCACATACTCTTTCTTCTTGGTGTGATCTCCTCTCTTTCTTGCACCATAGCCCTTCTTCTTCATGAATTTTCCCATCTTGCGCACATAGAGAGCCATAGCTTCATCATCAATATCACTAAGATCATCATCATCACTTGATTCTTTCTTGGACCTTGCCCTTGTTCTTTGATGATGATGAGCTAGCCTTGAATGCTATGCTTTTCTTCTTCTTGTCTTCTTCTTCCTTCTTATCATCCTTGTCATCCCCCTCCCCTTTCCACATGGTATGTCTCTTGTGTCATGACATCACCTAGTACTTGGTTAGGGGTAATATCCTTCAATCCTCCTCTTATGATGAGCAATCTCAACATCTCAAATCTTGGAGGTAAGCACATCAAGAATCGATGGGAGACATCATCATCCTTGATCTTTTCTCCCAAAGCCTTCAAGTCATTGACAATTACTTGTAGCCTGATGGAACATCTCTGGAATGCTCTCATCATCCTTCATCTTGAAACTTGTCAACTTGTCCTTGAGGATGTACAACTTGGCACTCTTCACCAGCGGTGTGCCCTCATATGTTTCCTCCAATCTCTTCCACACCTCATTTGCTCTTTCACAATCCTTGATTTGCTCAAACACCTTAGAATCAATAGCATTGTATATGGTATTGAGAGCCATTGTATTGCATTGCTTGTTGATCTTATCTTGGTTGGTTGGATCATCGGGATCAATGATAGCATAGTCATTCTCGGTCACTTCCCATACTTGATCATTGATTGAACCAAGATACATCCTCATCTTTCTCTTCCAATAATCATAGCATGTGCCATCAAAGAACGGTGGTTTGCCCCCCACATGGTTGAACACAACTTGAGCCATAATTTGACACCAAGGTTGTTAAGCCTTCAATCAAATGGTGACCACGGCTCCGATACCACTGGAAAGGTCCTAATATGGCTAGAGGGGGGTGAATAGCCTATTTAAAAATCTACAAATCAACTAGAGCAATTTGATTAGTATGACAAATAGCGTAATGCAAACTTGCTCTAGCTCTACAAGGGTTGCAAGCCACCTATCCAACAATTCTAGTTGCAATGATTACTAAGGCACCCTAAACTTGCTATGTAACTACTCACTAAGAGCTCTCAATCTTGCTACTCTAAAGAGCTCAACTAGATGAATGTAAATAATAAAGCAAGCTCTCAATTCTAATTACACTATAGAGCTTGTATCAACTAGTTTGCAAGAATGTAAATAGGTGAGTGGGGTGATTATACCTGCCAGTGTAGGGGATGAACCAATCACAAGATGAAGATTAAGCCAATCACCAGGGAGAATGCAAATGACAAGAGACAACTGATTTTTCTCCTGAGGTTCATGTGCTTGCCAACACAGCTAGTCCCCGTTGTGTCGACCAACACTTGGTGGTTCGGCGGCTAAGAGGTGTTTCACAAACCTCGTCCACACGATAGGACACCTACAAGAACCGACCCACAAGTGAGGTAACTCAATGACATGAGCAATTTACTAGAGTTACCTTTTGGCACTCCACCGGGGAAGGTACAACTCCCCTCACAATCACCGGAGATGGCCACGAACAATCACCAACTCAGTGCTGATCCTCCACCGCTGCACCGAGCCGTCTAGGTGGTGGCAACCACCAAGAGTAACAAGCGAAATCCGTAGCGCAACATGAATACCAAGTGCCTCTAGATGCAATCACTCAAGCAATGCACTTGGATTCTTTCCCAATCTCACAAAGATGATGAATCAATGATGGAGATGAGTGGGAGGGCTTTGGCTAAGCTCACAAGGTTGCTATGTCAATGAAAATGTGCAAGAGATGGAGCCTGAGCCGGCCATGGGGCTTAAATAGAAGCTCCCACGAAATAGAGCTGTTGTACCCCTTCACTAGGCACACTGCGGGCTGACCGGATGCTCTGGTCAGACTGACCGGACTCTAGACCCAGCGTTCGGTCAACCAATGTAAGCCACGTGTCATTGTCCATTCAACAGGAACCACCCGATCGCAATGGCTAAGTAGCGACCGGGCGCTCCATCATAAGTGACCGGACACTGAACCCAGCGTCCAGTGATTTCCAGTAAGCTTCCAAATCAGGTTTACTTCGACCGGACGCGTCCGGTCCACCTCGACCAGACACACCTCTAGCGTCCGGTGCAAAACCCTAGATACTGTGCTGACCCGTTAGTTCGACCGGACCCAGACTTCCAGCGTCCGGTCAATTTAGATCCAACGTCCAGTCACTTACAGTGACCTCCAACTTTTCTATCTAGGGCGCCGGTGGCACCAGTCGGACTGTCCGCACTCTACGGGCAGACACTCCGCTGGTGAAGTATCTTACCCTTGCTCAGATGTGCCAACCACTAAGTGTATCACCTTGTGCACATGTGTTAGCATATTTTCTCAAACATTTTCAAGGGTGTTAGCACTCCACTAGATCCTAAATGCATATGCAATGAATTAGAGCATCTAGTGGCACTTTGATAACCGTATTTCAATACGAGTTTCACTCCTCTTAATAGTATGGCTATCTATCCTAAATATGATCACACTCACTAAGTGTCTTGATCACTAAAACAAAATGGCTCCTACATTTTATACCTTTGCCTTGAGCCTTTTGTTTTTCTCTTTCTTCTTTTCCAAGTTTAAGCATTTGACCATCACCATGCCATCACCATTGCTTCATCACTTGGAGTAGTGCTACCTATCTCATAATCATCTTGATAAACTAGGTTAGCACTTAGGGTTTCATCAATTAACCAAAACCAAACTAGAGCTTTCATCGAGGAAGGATATCTTTGGATTACGCCAAGACTTCAACTAGGGCACGACTACTTAGCTTGGGGGGCAAGTTGTTTTCGGATATAAATAACTAGCAATGGCCCCTGTTGTAATCATCTAATCTCTCATAGGCATAGCCATCTTGTACTCGCAATCTTGCGGAATACATAATATAAGAAGTAGCAACTGGACGTAAGGCTTTTACTCGCTTCTCGGAGGCCCGAACCAGTATAAATCTCGTGTCTCTACTGTGATTGATCTTTGCACCAAGCGCGGGTTCCCCAAGAACCAAATATCTGAATGGTAAAAAACACAGACACATATCAAACCATAAATAGGCATAGCTTATATTTATTCTTCCTGCAAAATGTTATTGGACACATACCCGATGGAATATAATGAATTTTGTCGGTGTTTCGAGTAAACACCAACGAGTAAATTTATATTATTGCACATCTGTCCCGAATGGTGTGCTAAAAAGACACAAGGTTTATACTAGTTTAGACAGAAAGTCCCTACATCTAGTTCGTGGATGCTGCTCATGTTATTAGCACTGAAAAGTTCATAGTAGAGGTTACAAACGGGTGAGAGAGGGACATGTCCCAAGTCTCTGATGGAAAGATCGAATGGGTGCTGAGAGCTTGGTCGCTGCTCAGCTATGTGTTCAAAGTTCGATGCTAGTGGTTCTGCTATGATGCGGTGTGATGTGCGATGTCATCAATCAATGCCCATTAGTGGGGTGCCATGCTTTCCCTTTTATAGGTCAAGGAAGAGCACGGGTTATAGATGGGAAAAAATAGGAAAATGAGAGGCTAGGGAAGTCCTTTAGGGTCGTCGGGTCTTCCTTTTCCTCCGTGCGGGCCCCGCTGACATGGCAGGCGGTGACAGGGAATGCCCTACGCTAGGCGCCTGTCCGCTGACCATGATAGGGACACGTCGGGCACTTGTCCACTGACAATGCCATGCCCTAGCATTGTTAGCGGGTTGTCACGTCCCACTCCACCCCAGCGGGTGGCACGACGAACCAGCGTGCCGATCAGCGGCCATATAGAGAGTAGGCAGCATAGTGACCACGTGTCCATCACTGTGGGCGATGTGAGTTCCCTGGAATGACATGTCGTGAGGACAGGTCATGCTGAGATGTGACAGCTCCCTACATGATTCTAGAAGTTTGACCTTAGGTCACACCTTTTGGACCATAGTGGTTGCCGTGAGCTTCCATAAGGATCCGTGCCCGAGGGATCGGGCAAGGTGGAGCCAGCCCTCAGACATCAGGCAAGACGGAGCCAACCCTCAGATATCGGGTGAGGCAGAGCCCAAACTCAGATGTCGGGCAAGGCAAAGCTAGCTCTCAGACGTCGAGGGTCAGCCGAGGCAGAGCCAACCCTTGTGGGTCGAGCGAGGCAGAGCCGTAGCGCCCACCAAGGTGGAGCCAACCTTTGGGGGGTTAGACGAGGCAGGGCCCATGGCCTTGGTTGCCAGACAAGGAAGAGCCCGACAAGAGGCATAGTCGCTCTCTTGATCGCATGGATGAATCAATGTTGATGGTCATTAGCTCCTCCTCTTCGGGTACCCTAGTATTGGTCCCCGATAGTAGCCCCCGAGCCCCCGGACGATTTGAGTAGAATCGCCTAGGGGATTTTTTGACTTTCCAGCGGGTGCGCGCGAGCGCACCCGGTGGGTGTAGCCCTCAAGCCTGTGGAGGAGTAGAATACTCCTTTGGAGGTTTTTCCAAAAGAGAGGACTCTGAGGGCCCTGGCCTTCTATCATTGCCCACACCGTGTCCTGAAGACGATGATTCCTTCTTGCTGAGGTTGGACCCTTCGTGGGTATGGTCATGAGATTTGGTGGTTTGTTAGGTGGATAGTTTGATTGGGCCCCCAACATCCTGTTCGCGGGGATCTGGCCAGGGTCAGCATGGCTGAGACTCGATCATGGGCTGAGATGCTCGTGGCGCTCATGCGCCTAGGTACTGCCTGCTTTCAGGGCCCATCCCTTTCCATCCCTTATTGTTGGGGTGCTTGGAGCGGTTGTCGGACCCATTGATGGGCCAACCGTCGAACTCCTAGGCCCGGACAGGCTGTAGAGGCGTTTTTTGATCCGTATTCCTCTTACTCGTAATGAGTCCTGGTCCACCCGGGGAGGCAAAATGTCCGACGAGTCTTCCAAAGGAAAGTATAGGGATTGTGTGCACATATCCCATGGCGTGACATTGTGGTAGATTGTGGTAGGCACGGAGATCAAGGCGGACGGTTGGTTTCCTCGCATCTGTCACCCCTATAAAACCAAAGGGTTCACCCCACAGTTTCATACTTTGCCTCCTTGCCTTCACATCTGCAACCTTCGCTACCAATCGCCTAGGCTTCCCGCATCCACGTCTCAGTCGCTATCGAGCTCACATCCTCCCACCCCCATCTTCCAATGGATCCGTGGTGCCGATCTAATATTACCTTCTAGCGCTTGGAGGGACTCATCCGCCACTGTCTTCTTTGTGCGCTGGACCACGGCCGATGAGTGGCTACTGCTTGGCAAGGAGGATGTGCCATCGCCGCCCAATGGCTATGTTGTCTCGTTCACACACTTCCATGAGCGGGGGTTTGCTACTCCTGCTCATAGATTTCTTTGGGGAGCTGCTGCACTACTACCAGATCGAGTTGCAACACCTTAATCCCAACAGAATCCAGCACATGGCGGTGTTCGTCGCCCTATGTGAGGGATTCCTGGTGGTCAGCCCCCACTTTAATCTGTGGTGGCACTTCTTCACCGTCACCCTCTAGAAGAAGAGGGAGAAGTAGCAGGAGCTGAACACACTGATGGGATGCGTTGGCATCCATCCTCTAGAACAACCGGGTCAGCGAGTACCCATCGATGCATCTGTCAACCTTGAACAAGGGGTGACATTTGCATTGGTTTTATCTCAAGAATGACGCCACCTCTCCCTTGCCGGAGTTCACCAAATGCCTAATCGAAGAGGCCCTAGATTCATGGAGGAAGTGGGGTGTCCTAGAGAAGGACAAGAAGAAAATCATGGACCACCTCACCACCATCCGCATCCTGAAGGAGAAGGGGCTAAAGGGATTGGGCATCATCAGCGCCAACCACACGAGGAGGGTGGTGCCACTGATGAGGCACGTGCTTCCCCTGTACGCAATGGTGCCCGAGGCATCATTCGATGGGACAACGCTTGCTGAGGGGGAGCTCTCCCCCTTTGAAGTCAATGCAATGCATCAAGGAGGCGATGGAGCCTTCTTGGGACGATGTGGGCGCCCCCCCTTGATTTTGTGTACCTGGTGTCGAGGCATCCCCCTGATGCCGCCGGAAATCAGGATATATCGTCTTTGTAAGTTTTCCCTTCCTCATGCCTCTTCTTTAATTGAACTCCCGACCCCTTGTGTCGGTGTTTCGAGTAAACACCAACTAGTAAATTTGTATTTGTTGAGTGTTGGGCCCGGATGGTGTGCTAAAAGACACAAGGTTTATACTAGTTTGAGCAGAATGTCCCTACGTCCAGTTTGTGGCTGCTGCTCGTGTTATTAGCACCGAAAGGTTCGTAGTAGGGGGCACAAACGGTCGAGAGAGGGAAAGGTCCCAAGTCTCTGATGGAAAGATGAAAAGGGCGCTGAGAGCCTTGATGCTGCTCAGCTATGTGTGAAGTGGTGTATGATGTGTTGAATCGATCCGTCTCCTTAGTGGGGTACTCTGCCTTCCCTTTTATAGATCAAGGGGGAGCAGGGATTACAAAATGGGAAGAAGAAGAAGAATCAGAGGCCAAGAAGGTCCTTCAAAGATGTCAGGTCTCCTTTTTCCTCTAAGTGAGTCCTGTTGACATGGCAGACGGTGCCAAGGATAGCACGTTTGCTGATCCTAATAGGGCCATTCTCTGGCTTTATTCAGCTGGTGGTCACGTCTCGTCCCACCCCGGTGGGCGACGCGATGCACCAGGGTGCCGAGCCACGACCCTATGGGGAGTAGACGGTGTAGAGGCCCCACATTCATTACTGTAGATGACATGAGTTTCCTTCTAGACCATAGTGGTTGTCGTATGTTTCTGTCAGGATTCATGTCCAAGGGCAAATGCCGGCGCCCATAACACTATAGGATAAATGTCGGGGCCCACAACACTGTTTGGGCTCTAACATGCCTAGAACGGCTTAAAGCGCCTGTCTGGTCATATCCTGATGGTACTTTCCTACATGCGTGTAGGGTATGGTCCTCGGTATTGCAGTTGACTTGAGTATCCTGCCTTATCTGTGCACGTAGTTACAAGGGAGCAGCGCGTAGATGTCGGGTGAGGTGGAGTCTGCCCATAGACGTCGGGCGAGGCGGAGTCTGCCCCTCGATGTCGGGCGAGGCGGAGCCTAGCCCCTGGACATGTGGTGAGGCGGAGCCTACCCTCGAACGTCGGGCGAGGCGGAGCTAGCCCTCGGACATTGGGCAAGGCAGAGTCTGCACCTAGACATCTGGCGAGGCGAAGTCCAGCGCTTGGGGCTCGGGTGAGGCGGAGCCAACCCTCAGGGGTCTTGCGAGGCGGAGCCAACCTTCGGTCGTTGAGCAAGAAGTGTAGTTGCATTCTTGTCTATTTAGAAGCATCAATGTTTGATGGTTATTAGCTCCTCCTCTTTGGGTACCCCTAGTATTTGGTCCTCGACTAGTAGCCCCTGAGCCCTCGAGTGATTTGGATAGAATCGCCCAGGGGGTGATTTGAGTAGCCAGAGGGTGCACGCAAGCGCACACCAGACAGTTGTAGTCCCCGAGCCCCTGGGTGATTCAGATAGTGTCGGTGCTGGGACCCATGGGATACCCCGCAAGGAAGGGAGAAGACCTAGTCTAACTAGGATTCTTCCCCTATAATCTTAGTAGTAGTATTATTCTGTAATCCTACTAGGAACTCTCATTGTAAACCGATTAGGATTCTGACCTCCTGACTATATAAAGGAGGGCAGGGATCCTATAGACAGGACTTTTGACAATTGTATGAAACAACACTTTACAATCAATCCAATGCAAAGGCTAACGCTGACTGGACATAGGGCTATTACTCGATCAACTGATCGAGGGTCCAAACTAGGATAAATCGACTGTCTCTTGTGTTAACCATGCTTGAGCCCACCTGATGAGGGTAGCTAACAAGCTAACACCCGAAACAAAAAGCAAAATGGCTAAAAAGACGCCTGAGTACCTGGCACAGCCAGCCGTCGATGTTTCACCACTGATAGCCTGCCATGGGGATACCTGGGGCAGTATGTTCGGGCTTCAGTGTATGCAGGAACTCGATGGTTAACGTAAGAGACAGTCGATATTTCCTGGTTCGGAACCCTCGATCATTGATTGAGTAATAGCCCTACGTCCAGTCGGCGTTAGCCTTTGCGTTGTATTGATTGTAAAGTGTTAGTTCGTACAATTGTCAAAACTAGTATTATTCTATAATCCTACTAGGAACTCTCATTGTAAACTAACTAGGATTCTGACCTCTTGACTATATAAAGGAGGGCAGGGATCCTAGAGATAGGACTTTTGACAATTGTATGAACAACACTTTACAATCAATCCAACGCAAAGGCTAACATGCAACTGGACGTAGGGCTATTACTCGATCAACGATCGAGGGTTCCGAACCAGGATAAATTGACTGTCTCTTGCGTTAACCATCGAGTTTCGCATACGCTGAAGCCCGAACATACTGCCCTGGGTATCCCCATGGTAGGCTATCGGTGGTGAAACATCGACAGCTGGCGCACCAGGTAGGGGCTTTCTATGACTTTGCATCCGAGAGCTCGATGGACCTCGACAACATGATCTTCTCAAAGGGATCAACCTTCATCTTCGGTTCGTGGATCTACGAGGTAGGCGACGATGGCAAGCTCCAAGGCCATCTCCTCGAAAAATTCAGATCATCATTAGGACTTTTACATTTTGGTGACAACGATAGATCAGCTTGCCTGAAAGATTCGCGCAGCTCATGATGTCCAATCCAACTCAGATTTCGTGACTTCACACATCCAATTCAAACTCAGGTTCCGCTTCCGAGATGGAGTCTTATCCAAGTTCTTTCAAAAAACTGAGTTCTTTTCTGACAAAGCTTCGGAACACGACATCAACCTATCAAGAATACTACTCGGAGTACACTCAGAGTACTTTAAAGAAGTTGAGTTGTCTTCCATTCGGACTCCTCAACATGGCAACTGTCTTATCAGACATGGCCCGAAGGATCCACCAATCTGGTGCTTAGAATGCTACTGAAAGGAGCCTAGGAAGGTCTCGTCTTAACTATAACATCTCAAGACTACATCATCCACTGGCCAGGTTCCGTTCCTAGGGATAGCTGGCACTCAACTAGTCGACAACGCGACAACAACAGCTCTGCCCTACCAAGAAGAAGACTCGATCTGTGACCTTGAAGCCTCTACTGAAGTTATCAACAACTCTAGCAGTACGGAAACCAAGGACGAGGATAGAAAAACTCACGCTAGAGAAGTATTCATGATTCGCCATCCTCGATCACCATTGGTCCCCCCAGAAGCACCCAACGTCAGGTCTTCAGATGAATCCGAATCCAACATATCACCATTTATCCAGGGGCACGATGGTGAGACTGAGAGTCAGAGGCAAGCCAGAGAGAGAAAGAACAAATTGAAACAAGGACGTCAAAGCCGTGCTAAGCAACGAAAGGAAACTAGGATCAAATATGAGTCAGACCTAGCCGAGTACAATAGAAGAAAATCAGAGCGAGAGGTAGAAGAAGGACGAGCAGGCAATACGCCCTACGATAAGATCCGAGAAGCACTAGTAAGAACTCAGGGTGACTTCACATCCCAATGAATACCTAACAGGAAGGGCCCTGCTCCGAGACTTCCTCCTGATCAACAGTCCTAAGGATGCACGACAGAAGGGCCCACTCAAAACTACCTGACAAGTCAACATCTCATGAGTAGGAAGATCAAAATCAAAGGAAGTCTGCTTTTGAGAGACTTGGACCAAGTGGAAGTCACAACAGAGAAAGTAGAAGAAGTCATAGTCAAAACGACCGAGTCGAACAACCAAGAAAGGCTACAAGCAAAGCACCTACTCGGACAGCCACGCAAAACTACTCTCACCAAGACAACAGTTGGCAAGAAGGGGGCGCTGAATCAGAATATACAGAAGCCAGAACGCACGATAGATTCCCCTATTTTGTAAATAGACTTTCTTCAATACGACTGCCTCACAAGTTCAAGCCAGTCCAACCACTCCAAGTATGATGGCAAGACCGAATCAAGGCAGTGGCTCAGGATTTACTCGCAATCGATTGAAATGGCCAGATGTGGTAGAACCTCCTAAGAAATCAGGGCCCACTGTGCATCTATCGTTGTCTCAACAGACCTATGATAGTGTACATGAGTTCCCAACAACTTAACAGGTCTGTCGGGTGTCCTTGGGAAACCCGAAATCATCCATGAATCTTTTCCGAAATAGGATCCCAATCACAGACATTTAGATTACAACAATTTATTCAAATATATACATCAGAGGAAAATATAGCGGAAGTCTTATGATAACATAGTTTACAAACCAGTTGTTTCAAACTTACAAAACCATAAGTGTCATACAACCATAGTAGCAGGATAATATTATATTAACTTTATTTATCATACAAACTAGTGCCTTGTCCAAAGGCCATTCATCATTCCTCATCGTCATTGACTTCGAACATAGACATGCAGCAGGGACCAAAACAAGCCTACGCATGTGACTCACCTGCAACAAGGGTTAACAAACCCTGAGTACAAAAGTACTTAACAAGACTAACCCGACTGTAAAGGGGGTGTAAGACTTTTAGAGATGCAGGTGTTGGGGCAAGGTAAGGATGTAGCAAGATTCAAAAGTTCTTTGCCAAAAGCTTACTATTCTTGATCCTATTTTCAAGTTTTACCCCTAAGTATTCTTAGGTCATTATCTCAACTAAGTGTTCATATCCCATGTTCCAACCCTTCTCATTTATTTTCTCAAATTTTAGTAATTCACCAGTCCTGCATTGCTTCTGTAATGAAACGAGTCTCCATATCCGCGGAGCACCGGCAATTCGAATTGATTCAAGTCCCAGCTGGGGATTCCTTATCACACAACATATGTAGAACTTAATCTTGCATATATCAACCTCGCTACCGGATCCTCCTATACTAAGCCGTCTCCACGCCACCCGAGAGCACATCACACCTCAAATCCGGCCACATTCTAGCCACGAGGGTACACACTACTCCCACCATCTCTCCACTCCCAATGCATGGGCATTCGTCTTAGTATTGGATTAGCCAAAGTAGGCTTACCGGAGTATGTTACCAGTACTACAAAGTGTCTCGTTCAGAAGATCCACAATGAGTGGCCTTTAAGCGACATAGTCGGCAACATTACCCAACATTCAAGATAGGTCACCCAACTAGTTTCTAGTTCATTCTATCTTCTTTCTTTCTTTGGCCAGTAGGCCATCTTTGATTGTATCGAAACTTTTACTTTGAAAGCCTACCATAAAGCATACTAAGCATTCTACGCCTTTGTAAATGAAATCATCTTCAAGGTTTGTAAACAATTAACAAGGTAGGCAATGCATCAAGTAGGTAACATTTGAATTAATCAACTTAATGCAATAGGGAACATAGGTGATAAACTTTTCAAAGTAAACAAGGTAATGGTTTAATGCATAAATCGGGGCTTGCCTTCGTTGACTGATCTCGGGTTTCGGATCAGTACCACAATTATCGAATCCCGAGACAACCGGGGATTCTTCCACAACTTGCTCAACTAGGATCGGTTCACTCTCGGATTCTACATGAAATAATAACATATGCTTCAACATGATGATAATGTAAACATGATGCTTTCATGGTGCATGAAATATAATAACACCTTGAGTACAACTGTCCTTCATGGTACAGTTGCAAGCCAACAAAATCAACTTGCAATTCTACCATCAAGGACCACACAAGTGACTTGACCAAATTGATCTTGAAACCTTACTAGTCACAAAACATGACGAAAACAAGATCAAACTCTAACCTAACACTTGGGGTTTGCTTTTATTCATTTTTGAATTAATTTGGAAATAAGCCCAAAAATGAACTTGTTCCAAATGACCTCAAAATTTTATGGAAGCTTCCTCATGATAAATTAGTGTACCAAAACAAATTTCATAATTTTTGGAGTAGTACAGTGGCCTACAAAAATCATGGAAATTACATTTATCAATTAATTGAGTAATTTTATCACATTCAAAATATACTGTAAATCAATATTTCATATTTTTCCTAAATAATATTCATCACAGAGAGGTCACACAAAAATTTTCATAATTTTTGGAGCTCTAAATAAATCTACACAAAAATAACAAAAATAGACACTATTCATCCATTTCTAAAATAGAAAAATTCCATTTGAACTACACAGTCACTGACATACGGGACTCCACTTGTCATCCCTAACCTCCGGCTTTGACCGCGACGACGACTGGCGCTGACCGACGCTAACTCACCGACTGGTGAGCCCAACGGCGATGGCCAAAGTACCAAAATGTTCCACAACGACTAGGCGCATCGATCTATGGCATTATGGAGGTTGATTACGACACGAAACAAGGCTGAATGCCGGCCATGGCGGATGTGGCAGCACTGGCAACGCTACGCCGGTGGAACAAGGCCAGTAGAGATCAAACAAAAGGCTTAGAAAGGATCAGCAGCTCACCCCGAACGTGTTGAAGCAAAGAACGAGACCGGAAGAAGCTACTGGTAACGTGGGTCGACGGTGACAGCGGTCACTGGTAGGAGCAGGCTTCGTCGGCGACTGGAGTTTTAGGCGACTGCAGTGGGCAAAATGACCGAGCAAGAACGGATTAAGCACTACAGCATCAAGACTGAAGCTGTAGAGGACAACAAGCAAGGACAATGGCTCACCGGATGACACTAGCCGCGGTGAAACGGAGCTTCGGGTGAGGTCACCGGCCGCGAGGAAGAAGGGTCACTAGCGGCGGTTCTCGGTGGACTTAGAAAACCACAGTTGGTGGGATGGGTTTGCAAGGAGGATACAGAGCTAGGAACACTACTTTGCCGAGGCTGGCTTGCGATGAGGAGGCGAGGGGAGCTCGCCAGAGCTGAGGCGGCAGGCGTCGGGAAATAGAGGAGAGAAAGAAAAGCAGATAACAGTCGTCGGAGCTTTATAGCGCAGCTAGATGAGTGAGGGAACGACACGCAGTGAGCATCCCATGCCAGCGCGAAGCCGAGGGCGGCCACTGGGCGCGCCTAGAAGGCCTGGAGAAAGGACGCCGACAGGTGGGGCGGTGTTCGTGCTACTGTTCACAAGAATTACAGAATTGCCACTGAGTTCATTTTACAAATTACTCCCAAATTTGTATAACAACTCAAAAATCTGCCAAAAATAAAAGTTGTTCAAAATCAAAAGTTCTACAACTTTGCTTAAATGAACATTTTCAAATTCTACCTCCATTTTGAAATTTGAATTTGGGGTGCATTTGAGCATTTGAATCATTTCAAAATTACTCCAAATTTTATATGTAAACTTCAAAAACTTTGAATACCAAAGTTGATCCTTATAAAATAAGCTTCAACTTTGCTTTTTGTCACACCCCCAAATTCCAAATGGATTTTGAAATAGACAAAAGGGGCAAAAAGGACTTTCATGGTTTGAATTTGAATTCAAATTTGATTTGTTTTCCTTTTTACTTAACTTTGAGTTTTGACCAGTAACATGGCCCATTAGGGTTATTTGAGTCAATTGACACATGGTCTCACATGATCACATGAAATTTGACCCTTGTGGTCATGATCTTTATTTAGAGTTTTGGATCACATTACATCACATAAAATAACAACTTATGAAATAAAGCTTATTTAGTGAATGCATTCAAATTTTTCTACTTTATGAATGCTTTGCAATGCATATGATGACATGTCAAGTTTTAGTGCTAGGTCAAAACACCAGAGGTGTTACAACCCTTCCCCCTTAAAGAAATCTCGTCCCAAGATTTAAAACCTAAGGCTAAGTAATGGAAAAGGAAATGTGTCAAACTAACACATCATAACTTTGTTCAAAAAGCTAGTGAGGGGGTTTTCCATTCTTTTGACAAAAGAGACAAGTTACAACATAGACAAGATATTGCAACTAAATAGAAGCGAAGAAGTCAGGAAAGTTTTCTTCTAAGTAATCCTCGGACTCCCAAGTAGCTTCATCTTCAGTGTGTTGATTCCATTGTACTTTGTAGAACTTAATTGTACGTCTTCGAGTGACTCGATCTTTCTGATCTAAGACTCTAATAGGGTACTCGGCATAAGTCAAATCAGGTTCTAGTTCTACATCACCAAAGTCGATCACTTGGTCAGGTACTTGAAGACATTTCTTTAACTGGGATACATGGAAGATATCATGCACTAGCTGACATGTGATCTGGTAGCTTGACGCGATAGGCGACCAGTCCACATCGTTGTTGGACTTGAAAAGGACCAACATAACGGGGCGCCAACTTTCCCCGAATCCCAAAACGATGAACTCCTTTCATCGGCGATACCTTGAGGTAGACATGATCTCCCACTTTGAATTCTAGCGGTCGTCTCCTCTTATCAGCATAGTTTTTCTGTCGGGATTGAGCTACCTTCATATTAGTTTGTATGAGTTTAACTTTCTATTCAGCTTCCTTGACCACATCCGGCCCAAAGAACCAACGTTCTCCAGCTTCTGACCAATTTAAAGGTGTCTGGCATCTACGGCCATACAATGCTTCGAATGGTGTCATTTTAATGCTCTCTTGATAGCGATTGTTATATGAGAATTCAGCTAAGGGAAGGCATTCATCCCATTTAGCACCATAGGAAAGGACACATGCTCTCAACATATCTTCAAGAATTTGATTTACCCTTTCAGTTTGTCCATCTGTTTGCGGATGATAAGCAGAACTACGGATAAGTTTGGTTCCCAAAGACTCATGTAGACTTTTCCAAAACTTGGATACGAACAATGACCCTCTGTCAGAGACAATGGTCTTGGGTGCCCCATGCAGACTGAAGATTCTATCAAGATAAAGCTTTGCATACTGTTCCGCTCGATATTTATCTCTGACTGGTAAGAAATGAGCTATCTTGGTTAGGCGATCAACAATAACCCAGATTGAATTATAGCCTGCAGATGTCCTAGGCAATCCCACGATGAAGTCCATACAGATATCTTCCCACTTCCAAGATGGAACTGGCAATGAATGTAATGGACCTACAGTCTTCATGTGAACCTGCTATGATTCTCTGACAAGTATCACACTTGGCCACATATTGAGCTATTTCTATTTTCATTTTGGTCCACCAATATCTCTTTCTCAGATCATGATATATTTTGTTGCTACCTGGATGAATGGAGTATCTTGTAGAATGAGCTTCATCAAGAATCTGCTTTCGCAGCTCCGGACTTTTGGGTACTACCAATCTATCTTTGAACCATACGACATTGGATTCATCAATATTGAAACATGTTGGTTTTCTAGATCTGACTTTATCTTTGATATGGGCTATACCCTTAGTTTTCCAGTTGAGCAGCAATGATCTGATCTTTGATAGTGGACTCAACTACAATATTTGACAGGGAACCTTGTTCTATGATTTGTAAATTTAGATGCTCCATCTCTTGACACAATGTTCGTTGCATAGGTTTCACAGTCAGACAATGGCAATGACTCTTGCGACTCAGGGCATCGGCAACCACATTAGCCTTGCCCGGATGATAATGCACTTCTAAGTCATAATCTTTGATAAGTTCTAACCATCTTCTTTGCCTCATATTCAACTCTGACTGAGTGAAGATATATTTCAAACTTTTGTGATCCGTATAGATATGACAGATATTGCCCAATAAATAATGTCGCCAAACCTTGAGTGCATGAACAACAGCGGCTAATTCAAGATCATGGGTGGGATAATGTTCTTCATGCTTCTTGAGTTGTCTGGAAGCATATGCTATGACTCTGCCTTCTTGCATAAGAACACAGCCAATACCAATTCCAGATGCATCACAATAGATATCAAACGGCCTCTCGATATCAGGTTGTGCTAATACTAGTGCAGTTGTCAGCAACTTCTTTAATGTTTGAAAGGCCTTCTCACATTCTGTTGACCATACAAACTTAGTTTGATTTTTTAGCAGTTCAGTAATCGACTTCGCAATTCTGGAGAAGTCAGGGATGAACCGACTGATAATATCCTACCAACCCCAGAAAACTATGAACTTGATGAACAGTGGTAGGTGCTCTCCAGTTAAGGACTTCTTCTACCTTGCTCGGATCAACAGCTATACCTTCAGCAGATAACACATGACCTAGAAATTGTACTTCCTCTAACCAGAATGCACATTTACTGAATTTGGCATATAATTGGTGGTCTCTTAATCGTTGTAGAACAATGCAGAGATGTTCCACATGTTCCTCTTTGCTCTTAGAATAGATAAGAATATCATCAATGAACACCACTATAAACTTATCCAACTCGGGCATGAAAACTGAGTTCATCAGGTACATGAAATGAGCCGGGGCATTGGTTAGCCCAAAAGACATGACTAAATATTCATATAGACCATATCGGGTAGTAAACGCTGTCTTCGGCACATCTTCCCGTCTGATCTTAATCTGGTGATAGCCTGATCTCAAGTCTATCTTCGAGAACACCTTAGCTCCTACAAGTTGATCAAAAAGCAAATCAATTCGGGGTAAGGGGTATTTGTTCTTTATGGTGACTTCATTTAACGGCCGATAGTCAATACATAACCTTAAGGTTTGGTCCTTTTTCTTCATGAAGATAGCAGGGCATCCCCAAGGTGATGAACTGGGTTGAATGAAACCCTTGTCTAATAACTCTTGTAGTTGGATCTTTAATTCTGCTAGTTCTTTGGGTGGCATCCTATATGCTCTTCTAGACATAGGTGTCGTTCCTGGTTTCAGATCAATTCTAAACTCTACATCTCAGTCTGGTGGTAGACCATGCAGATCATCGGGAAAAACATCCGTAAATTCACATACCACCAGAATTTTCTCGGCTTCTCCAATAGTAGTTGCACAGATTCTTCCAACCGTACTCTTAGGAAAGGGAAGTTGGATGAGAAGTTGGGTTTTGCTGTCAGGTACATTTACCCTTATGGTTCTACGCATGACATCTATGACAGCCCCATGTTGAGTTAACCAGTTCATACCAAGGATCACATCTATATCTTGATCCTTTAATATTAGCATATTGGTAGGGAACTCATAACCTCCCAAATCAATAGGTACATGCTGAACTACCTCCCTTGTATAGATTCGTCCCTCAGGGCGACTGTATATGATATGGTTCTTTTGTTTCCCCAATAGTTATCCCATGCTTCACAACAAATGTACGATTGATGAATGTATGGGATGCACCAGAATCAAATAAGGTAATTGCAGGATGCTTAGCAATGGGAAACATACCAATCAGTACTAGTTCTCCTTCTGGAATAGATTCCACCTGAGTATAGAAGACCCTTCCAGTTTTCTTCTCGGCCTGACCCTTCTGACTGTTCTGAGCATTGCCCTTGTACTGATTCTGAGCTTGAGTAATAGGGGCTTTAGGTGCATTAGGATCACTCTTCCTGGGATACAGACATTCTCGGGAAAAGTGTCCGGGTTTACCACAATTATAACATGGATAATTGTGATTCTGGGGAGTAGCAGTGCGGTTTGCATTATTTGTATTCTTTTGCTGCTTGCGGTGCTTGATGAGGATAAGGCGTATTAGTTGCAGGGCGAATAAAGATTTGCTGCCTGCTTTGGCTTTGTTGTGGGCGGAATGGTGCACGACCATGATTCTGAGGATGGTAGACTATCTTTTGATGCTTTCCACTCGACGATCCGGAAGCAGATACTCTCTTTTTCTTCGCCTCCTTGTGTCGGCGGTAATTCTCCTCTGAAGCGATAGCAATGTTGACTGTCTCATGATAAGTTGCGTTGCCACAAGTTGCCATCATGGTCTGAAGTTTGGTATTCAGGCCTCTAAGGAAATGATTCTTCTTCTTCCTGTCAGTATTCACATACTCTATAGCATACTATGACAGGTGATTGAAGCGCCCAAAATAGTGCATCACCGGGTGCTCCCCTTGCTTAAGAGCCAAAAACTCTTCTAACTTCATGGTCATCACACCATCTGGAATATAGTGTGCCCTGAAGGCATCCTTAAACTCCATCCTAGGTGATTTGGTGACCAGCGGGCTGTACTGCTACCAAATTTGCCCACCAGGCACCAGTAGCTCCTCGGAGTTGCTGTGCCGCAAACCTTGGTTTCTGAATCTCGGTACAGTGAATCAGCTCAAACTTTTGCTCTATTGTCCTAAGCCAATCGTCAGCTTCTAAAGGCTCTTCTGCCTTAGAGAACATAGGCAGACATGTGTTCAGTAAAATCAATATAGGTTGACTTGTCATTTCCATTATTACGGCTGGCCACGATTAGGGTGTGGTGCCTATTTGTTCTGAGCCAATTCCCTTAACAACCTAGCATTTTCTGCCATTGCATTGACGAGTGCGGCTATGGCATCCAGCCATAGTCGGAGGCATTAGTGGAGGATTTGGAATATCATCATTGTCATGCGAGGTACTTGCACCAGCTCGGGTGATAGGACGAGGCATCTGTTAGAGAAACACGTTTATTTACTTTATTATTTATTGAAAGCAGTTAAAAGGTTTCATGCTACAAAGGGTTACTTATTTATATTACATGTCTTGTATCCCACAAGACAACCCTGGTTTACTAGAAAAGCAGTAAAGGAACTATTACTACTCTAAGCTCTCAGTCATCGGCTGTCCATGTCCATACCGGATGAGACCTCTTCTTCATCTGAGAAGTACACTAATTCCTCAGGGTCCTCCTCCTCTTCTTCATCGTGGATTTCTCCTGGATCTACAATCATTTCTTCATCTGTAACTTCACCATCCCCATGAGGAGGATGAAGTTGAGCGTACAACATGTGAACATTCTCATGAAGAATGGCATTGTCTATCTCTAGGTCTTCTACGTAGAACTCCAACTCATGGATGCATTCAGTTGGCCGCATCCTCTCGTGTCCAGGCTTCATTCCGTAGCTCGGTATTCTTGGTGATGTCCCTTCGCATTTCCGCCAGCTTCTCTTGATCTTTGGCATGAGCTCGACGAAGAGTGTTGAGCTCCATGGTAAGGTTCTCGATGTTGGTGGGATTGCTTGAAGATTCCTCCATCTCCTAAGGTCCTGGAACTTCCTTCACCAAGCTCATGGTTTTGCGGTGCCAACTGGTGATGAGGGACTCCATGAGGTCCGGTGGACTTGCGTGCGGTTATCTTGGTCTTTGCCATAGCCTGTAGAAGTTTAGGGTAGGACTATAAGAATAGCTTGAGGATAATGGAGGTTAGCAAGAATGGGATTGACATTACTTACCCAACCACTTTTAAGGGGAATTATTATGCAAGGTGTTCAAGCATGATGCATGAATCGATCTTATGAATCTAGGTACAAAAGATTTATATAATCAAAAGTACTAGATTTTTAATACATAGGACAAACCTAATCTTATTATCTGCCATGAACTTTCAAATAAGATAGGATTGAGGCTAGATCAGAGGTAAGAAGAAAGAAATTTGAACTTTAAAATATCAAGTTTACTTTCTTTGATCCAAATCAATTTGAAGGTTTTCCAAAGTAACCTACAATGATCTTAGATAGGACCTGCTCTGATACCAGCTGTGGCAGAACCTCCTAAGAAATTGGGCCCACGTGCATCTATCGTTGTCTCAACAGACCTCTGATAGCGTACACGAGTTCCCAACAACTTAACATGTCTGTCGGGTGTCCTCGGGAAACCCGAATCATCCATGAATCTTTTCCGAACAGGATCCCAATCACAGACATTGTAGATTACAACAGTTTATTCAAATATATACATCAGAGGAAAATATAGCGGAAGTCTTACGATAACATAGTTTACAAACCAGTTGTTTCAAACTTACAAAACCATAAGTGTCATACAACCATAGTAGCGGGATAATATTACATTAACTTTATTTATCATACAAACTAGTGCCTTGTCCAAAGGCCATTCGTCATTCCTCATCATCATTAACTTCGAACACAGACATACAGCAGGGACCAAAACAAGCCTGCGCATGTGACTCACCTGCAACAAGGGTTAACAAACCCTGAGTACAAAAGTACTCAACAAGACTAACCCGACATAAAGGGGGTGTAAGACTTTTAGTGATGCAGGTGTTGGGGCAAGGTAAGGATGTAGCAAGATTCAAAAGTTCTTTGCCAAAAGCTTACTATTCTTGATCCTATTTTCAAGTTTTACCCCTAAGTATTCTTAGGTCATTATCTCAACTAAGTGTTCATATCCCATGTTCCAACCCTTCTCATTTCTTTTCTCAAATTTTAGTAATTCACCTAGTCCTGCATTGCTTCTGTAATGAAACGAGTCTCCATATCCGCGGAGCACCGGCAATTCGAATTGATTCAAGTCCCAGCTAGGGATTCCTTATCACATGACATATGTAGAACTTAATCTTGCATATATTAACCTCGCTACTGGATCCTCCTATACTAAGCCGTCTCCATGCCACCCGAGAGCAGCAACACACCTCAAATCCGGCCACATTCTAGCCACGAGGGTACATGCTACTCCCGCCATCTCTCCACTCCCTAGTGCGTGGGCATTCGTCTTAGTATCGGATTAGCCGAAGTAGGCTTACCGGAGTATGTGACCAGTACTACAAAGTGTCTCGTTCAGAAGATCCACAATGAGTGGCCTTTAAGCGACATAGTCGGCAACATTACCCAACATTCAAGATAAGTCACCCGACTAGTTTCTAGTTCATTCTATCTTCTTTCTTTCTTTGGCCAGTAGGCCATCTTTGATTGTATCGAAAACTTTTACTTTGAAAGCCTACCATAAAGCATACTAAGCATTCTACGCCTTTGTAAATGAAATCATCTTCAAGGACGGTAAACAATTAACAAGGTAGGCAATGCATCAAGTAGGTAACATTTGAATTAATCAACTTAATGCAATAGGTAACATAGGTGATAAACTTTTCAAAGTAAACAAGGTAATGGTTTAATGCATAAACCGGGGCTTGCCTTCGTTGACGATCTCGGGTTCCGGATCAGTACCACAATTATCGAATCCCGAGACAACCGGGGATTCTTCCAGAACTTGCTCAACTAGGATCGGTTCACTCTCGGATTCTACACGAAATAATAACATATGCTTCAACATGATGATAATGTAAACATGATGCTTTCATGGTGCATGAAATATAATAACACCTTGAGTACAACTGTCCTTCATGGTACAGTTGCAAGCCAACAAAACCAACTTGCAATTCTACCATCAAGGACCACACAAGTGACTTGACCAAATTGATCTTGAAACCCTACTAGTCACAAAACATGACCAAAACAAGATCAAACTCTAACCTAACACTTGGGGTTTGCTTTTATTCATTTTTGAATTAATTTGGAAATAAGCCTAAAAATGAACTTGTTCCAAATGACCTCAAAATTTTATGTAAGCTTCCTCATGACAAATTAGTGTACCAAAACAAATTTCATAATTTTTGGAGTTAGTACAGTGGCCTACAAAAATCATGGAAATTACATTTATCAATTAATTGAGTAATTTTATCACATTCAAAAAGTACTGTAAATCAATATTTCATATTTTTCCTAAATAATATTCATCACAGAGAGGTCACACAAAAATTTTCATAATTTTTGGAGCTCTAAATAAATCTACACAAAAATAACACAAATAGACACTATTCATCTATTTCTGAAAATAGAAAAATTCTATTTGAACTACACAGTCGCTGACATACGGGACCCACTTGTCATCCCTAACCTCCGGCTTTGACCCCGACGACGACGGCGCTGACCGACGCTAACTCGCCGACGGTGAGCCCAACGGCGACGGCCAAAGTACCAAAACGTTCACAACGACTAGGCGCATCGATTTGTGGCATTACGGAGGTTGATTACGACACGAAACAAGGCTGACGGCCGGCCATGGCGGATGTGGCTAGCACGGCAACGCTACGCCGGTGGAACAAGGCTGGTAGAGATCAAACAAAAGGCTTAGAAAGGATCAGCAGCTCACCCCGAACGTGTTGAAGCAAAGAACGAGACCGGAGAAGCTACGGTAACGCGGGTCGACGGTGACAGCGGTCACAGTGGAGCAGGCTTCGTCGGCGATGGAGTTTCGGTGACTACAGTGGGCAAAACGACCAAGCAAGAATGGATTAAGTACTACAGCATCGAGACAAAGCTATAGAGACAACAAGCAAGGACAACGGCTCACCGGATGACATTGGCCGCGGTGAAACGGAGCTTCGGGTGAGGTCGCCGGCCGCGAGGAAGAAGGGTCACTAGCGGCGGTTCTCGGTGGACTCAGACAACTACAGTTGGTGGGATGGGTTCGCAAGGAGGATACGGAGCTGGAACACTGCTTTTTCAAGGCTGGCTTGCGCTGAGGAGGCGAGGGGAGCTCATCGGAGCTGAGGCGGCAGCGTCGGGAAACAGAGGAGAGAAAGAAAAGCAGATAACATCGTCGAAGCTTTATAGCGCTGCCAGATGAGTGAGGGAGCGACACGCAGTGAGCATCCCATGCTAGCGCGAAGCAGAGGGCAGCCACGGGCGCGCCTGGAAGGCTAGAGAAAGGACGCCGGCGGTGGGACGGTGGTCGTGCTACAGTTCACAAGAATTATAGAATTGCCACTGAGTTCATTTTACAAATTACTCCCAAATTTGTATAACAACTCAAAAATCTCCAAAAATAAAAGTTATTCAAAATCAAAAGTTCTACAACTTTGCTTAAATGAACATTTTCAAATTCTGCCTCCATTTTGGAATTTGAATTTGGGGTGTATTTGAGCATTTGAATCATTTCAAAATTACTCCAAATTTTATATGTAAACTTCAAAAAATTTGAATACCAAAGTTGATCCTTATAAAATAAGCTTCAACTTTGCTTTTTGTCACACCCCCAAATTCCAAATGGATTTTGAAATAGACAAAAGGGGCAAAAAGGACTTTCATGGTTTGAATTTGAATTCAAATTTGATTTGTTTTCCTTTTTACTTAACTTTGAGTTTTGACCAGTAACATGGCCCATTAGGGTTATTTGAGTCAATTGACACATGGTCTCACATGATCACATGAAATTTGACCCTTGTGGTCATGATCTTTATTTAGAGTTTTGGATCACATTACATCACATAAAATAATAACTTATGAAATAAAGCTTATTTAGTGAATGCATTCAAATTTTTCTACTTTATGAATGCTTTGCAATGCATATGATGACATGTCAAGTTTTAGTGCTAGGTCAAAACACCAGAGGTGTTACACCAGAGGGGATGATGACATCAAGACCTATGTTCTTTCCCATGGCCCTAGAAACCATGCCCCTTCAGTGGTTTGACAAATTGAATCCAGGATCAATCAGAAATTGGGAAGACTTGCAAAGAGCTTTCTGTGAAAATTTCACGGGTATCATTACACACCCAATCATCCATGCAGAGTTAAAAGGACTCAAGCAGAAAGGAGGTGAAAGTCTCAGAAATTACTATCGACTGATTTGGCGAACTACGAGCTCAAGTACATGACATCACACAACGAGAAGTAATCGAAGCTTTCTCTCACAGAATCGTGGCTAGGTGGCAGTTTCAAGACTTCTGTAAAGAAAATCCAAGAAACAATGAAGAATTCAGACGAACAGTGGAAAAGATGATTACTGCAGAGGAAAAGACACGAGAAAGATTCCTAGATAGAAACAACCAAGACAACCCAGATAGGCAAAATCATCGAAACAACAGACAGCAGGAAAGAAAACGTGGACCAGACAACACCAGTAGCTGTGACTGACAAATCAAGGAAGTTTTCCAAGCCTAGAAGGTATGACAACATTGAAAACATGCGTTGCCCCTTGCACCCCAAAGGAAATCACACCATCGGAGATTGCTACACCTTCAAAGATCGATACACGAGGAAAGATAGTAAGGAGAATACCAAAGAAGGCAATCAGAAAAAAGAAGAAGACAACCACGAAGACAAGGGATTCCAAAAATCCAGGGGGACAGTAGCAGTAATCTTTGCCGAGGTTCCAGATTCCAGAAGCAAACATCAAGAAAAGCTAGCGTTATGAACCATCATGGCAGCAGAACCTGCTACACCAAGATATCTCAATTGGTCAGAGTATCCAATCCAATTTTCAAGAGAAGACCAATAGACCAGTGTAGGAAACGCAGGCCATTACCCACTAGTTATAGATCCAACCATTGCCGGTATGACTATTACGAAAGTACTAATTGACAGAGGAGCCAAACTCAACATCATTTTTTCAGAAACTCTAAGGAAGATGGGACTACAACTCGCCGGGATGATTACACCAACAAGCATGCCTTTTTATGGCATAGTACCCAGCAAGGCAGCAATGCCACTTGGACTAATCACTCTACCAGTTACTTTTGGGATTCCCTCAAACTACCATACAGAGTTCATCAAGTTTGAAGTTGCGGGCTTCGATTCATCATATCACACAATCCTCGGGCACCCAGCACTAGCAAAATTCATGGCAATACCGCATTATCCATACCTATTGCTTAAGATGCCAGGGCCTAATAGTGTCCTTTCTCTTCGGAGTGATTTGAAGCGCGCTTTTGACTGCGATGTTCAAGCAATCCAAATTGCAGCAAAAGCACAGGCCGCCGATGGAAGAAAAGAAATAGCCACTGTTGCAGCAGAAATGAGCCTAGAAGAGCTAGTGATACCGGCTAAAAAACCCAGCATCTTAGCACCACCAAAAGAAGCCGACGTCAAGCAAATTGACCTAGGCACCGGTGATCCCTCCAAAATAGCAACAATCAACGCTCACCTCTTGGCAAAATAGGAACTCACGCTCACCAACTTTCTTCGGGACAACAAAGATATCTTTGCTTGGAAGCCGACCGACATGCCAGGGGTCCCAAGAGAGTTGGCTAAGCACAGAATTGATATCAATGAAGACTCTAAGCCTATGAAGCAACGACTACGACGATTCTCACCCAACAAGAAGGCAGCAATTAAAAAGGAAATTACAAAACTAATGGCAGCCAGATTCATCAGAGAAATCCTCCATCCAGATTGGCTAGCAAACCCAATTCTGGTACAGAAAAAGAATACAGACGAGTGGCGCATGTGTGTCGACTACACAGATCTTAACAAACACTGCCCAAAAGATCCATTCGGGCTACCACGTATTGATCAGATAGTTGATTCAACAGCAGGATCTGCCCTATTATCCTTTCTTGATTGCTATTCAGGGTATCACCAGATCGCATTAAAGGAACAAGACCAGAGCAAGACATCTTTCATCACTCCATTCGGTGCCTACTGCTACAAAACCATGTCATTTGGACTCAAAAATGCTGGTGCCACTTACCAAAGAGCTATCCAGATGTGCCTCGATGATCAGATCGGTGAAAACATAGAAGCATACGTAGATGACGTAGTAATAAAGACAAAGAACCCGGATACACTAATTGAAGACTTAAAGCAAACCTTCGAAAACCTGAAAAGATGGAGGTAGAAATTGAACCCAAACAAGTGTGTATTCGGAGTTCCTTCAGGACAACTACTCGGATTCTTGGTCAGTCATCGCGGAATCGAAGCAAGCGCCAAGCAGATTCGAGCCATAATAGAGATGGGCCCTCCTCGAAGTGTCAAAGATGTGTAGAAACTAACAGGCTGCATGGCGGCCCTTAATTGTTTCATATCAAGACTGGGTGAAAAAGGGTTACCTTTCTTTAAATTGCTAAAGAAGACAGACAAGTTTGAGTGGACAGAAGAAGCCAACGAAGCTTTTAGGAAGCTCAAGCCATACCTCACCTCCTCACCAGTTCTCACACCTCTGAAGAAATATGAAGACATGATGCTGTACATTGCGGCAACTTCTGCTGTGATCAGCACTGCGATTGTCATAGAAAGAGAAGAAGAAGGACATGTATATAGAGTACAACACCCCATATACTACATCAGCGAAGTACTGACATAATAAAAAATCCGGTACCCTGCATGTGCAAAAACTACTCTACGCCCTCCTGATCACTTCACGCAAGCTTCACCACTATTTTGAAAGCCACAAGATTACCGTGGTGATAGATTTCCCACTCGGAGACATCTTACACAACAGAGACACAACAGGGCACATATCTAAGTGGGCAGCTGAACTTGGTGCTCTCAATATCGATTTCACCCCATGGAAGGCAATTAAATCTCAAGCCTTGGCTGATTTTGTTGCCGAATGGACAGAAATTCAACAACCTATGTCAAGCACCATCCTTGATCATTGGAAGATGTACTTTGATGGATCACTCAAGCTAGGCAGAGCTAGTGCAGGCGTCCTCCTAATTTCTCCAGATGGAAAGCAACTCAAGTACGTCCTTTAGATACTATGGCAAGCTATAAACAATGAAGCAGAATACGAAGCCCTCATCCATGGGCTACGAGTGGCAATTACCCTCGGAATCAAACGTTTACTCGTTTACGGCGATTCAGCAGTGGTAATCAATCAAGTCAACAAAGATTGGGATTGCACCAAAGAAAACATGGGCGCTTACTGTGTAGAAATACGAATGCTCGAAAAACATTTTCAAGGATTAGAAATTCTACACGTCCTGTGCGATTCTAATATTGCGGTAGACGTCCTCGCCAAGCTTGGATCAGACAGGGCGAAGGTCCCACTCGGTGTATTCATAGAGGAGTTATCAGCTCCCTCTATCAAACAACCCGATGAGATAACCCATGAAATCTTAGCCAAAGGCACCCAGATCTTGGTAATCACCACTTCATGGACCCAAGTTTTTATTGATTACATCAAAGAGAATAAGTTGCCAGCGAAAAAAGAAGAAGCTATCTGAGTTGTTCGCAGAAGCAAGAATTACGTCCTAGTAGGAGACAAGCTCTACAGAAGAGACGCATCATTAGGAGTACTCCTAAAATGCGTCTCATTTGAAGAGGGCAAAGAAATCCTTGATGAAATACACTCAGGTTGCTGTGGAAATCACGCCGCTTCAAGAACACTAGTCGGCAAAGCATTCCACACCGGTTATTACTGGCCAACCGCTTTAAAAGACGCAGAAGAACTCATCAGAAGATGCAAAGGTTGTCAAATGTTCGCAAGACAAGCTTACGTGCCAGCTCACAACCTCATCTGCATCCCACCTACTTGGCCTTTCTCCTGCTAGGGGCTGGATCAAGTAGGACCTCTCAAGAAAGCAAAAGGCGGTTTCGAGTACATCTTAGTAGCAATTGACAAGTTCACCAAGTGGATTGAATTCAAACCACTCGCAAAATACAGCGCAGCCAAAACAGTCAAGTTCATCCAAGACATTATGCACCGCTTCGGCATGCCCAATCAAATCATCATAGATTTGGGTTCTCCCTTCATAGCCACAGAATTCCAAAGTTGGGCATAGGACTATGGCTTCAGAATAGATTACGCATTAGTCGCACATCCAGAGGCCAACGGACAGGTCGAAAGGGCTAACGAACTCATACTAGCCAGATTAAAACCAAGACTGTATGAAGAACTAGTGGACTATGGATCAAAATGGATTGAAGAATTACCCAAGGTCGTATGGGGGCTACAAACTCAAATAAGCAGGGCCACTGGATACTCACCTTTCTTCCTAGTTTACGGATCAGAAGTCGTACTACCTGCTGACTTGATCTGGACATCACTAAGGATAGAACAATATGATGAAGGAGAAGCAGAACACACCCGAAGATTAGAGCTCGACTATGTAGAAGAAGTCAGAGTAAACACTACCCTTCAATCAGCAAGATACCTCCAAGGATTAAGGCGCCACTACAACAAGAATACCCAGTCTCGATCATTACAAGTCGGAGACCTAGTACTAAGAAGAATACAAAAAACCGACGAACGCCATAAACTACTCAGTCCATGGGAAGGTCCTTTTATCATCACAAAAGTCAACGGACCGGGAACATACAAGTTGATAACTGAAGACGGAAAAGAAGTCAACAATACATGGCACATCAGCTAGCTACGAAGATTCTACGCATGAAAACAACTCAAGGGAAAATATATATACAAGCCACAAGAGATCAACGTTCATGATCAACAAAGATAGCGCTCATCAACAACATATGTACTATTATGACATATCAATATTCATGATCAATAAAGATGGTTCTTTCTCGACAAACATATGTCTTATTATGGCTTTCCCCGAGTTGTTTCCAAAGAGCAACAAAAAGCAAAATGGCTGAAAAGACGCCTGAGCATACCGGCCGAGAGCAAAAGAGCTGAAAACATGCTTGAGCCCACCGATGAGGGTAGCTAACAAGCTAACACCCGAAACAAAAAGCAAAATGGCTGAAAAGATGCCTGAGCATACTGGACGAGAGAAAAAGAGCTAAAAACATGCTTGAGCCCGCCGATGAGGGTAGCTAACAAGCTAACACCCGAAACAAAAAGAAAAATGGCTAAAAAGATGCCTGAGCATACCGGCCGAGAGCAAAAGAGCTGAAAACATGCTTGAGCCCGCCGATGAGGGTAGCTAACAAGCTAACACCCAAAACAAAAAGCAAAATGGCTAAAAAGACGCCTGAGCATACCTGCCGAGAGCAAAAGAGCTAAAAAGATGCTTGAAGCCCGCCGATGAGGGTAGCTAATAAGCTAACACCCAAACCAAAAAGGAAAATGACTGAAACTAAGCCTGAACATAAATCAGAGCAATTTCAAGACAAGACCTCCCAGCTCCTTGTTCCAAATAGCAAGAGGCTCGAGGGCTACAATCAGAAGATCCCAAGAAGCACTACATGGTTTCACTCATGAAAGCACTCGGACGACGCTTGTTCCTGCTCGACAAAACTTGAAGGAACAAGATGAGGCTTCCAGAACTCAACCATGAAGTGCTCAGGGGCTTGCCGGTCCTAAGATGTTTTTGCAACCAGAGATAGGACAAGATGCTGACCACACTCCAAGTTAAGCCAAAAAGAAGAAGCTGGAGATGTCCTAAGTCTTTTTAGTACTAACAAGAACACAAAGTTCGTCAAGAGAACAATCTATACCAAGTTGTTTACAAGTCACAAATGAAAGCCAGACAAGCACTCGACAAGTCAAGGAAGTCTGTCAAGACATCAATCTACATATACCGAGTTGTTTACAAGGCATAAACGAAAGCCAGAAAAGCACTCGACAGACCAAGAAAGTTTGTCAAGATAATGATTTACCAAAGCCGAGTTGTTTACGAGACAAAGAAATACAGACAAAGAAGACATCAACAAAAAATAAAGATTCTCCATTCAGTTTTCAAGTATAGTGTTTTGTTACATAAGCTAGAATACAAAGGTTGATTACATTAGGCATTGTCATCAGGAGAAGAAACATCAATGTTAAGATTATCTACAATCTTTCTGGCTAAGTCATCGACCTCAGGCTCCAACCTCTCAACAGCATCTAGGTACTCTTGGCTCTCGCCTTCATCGGCAACCTTGGACAAAGGAAAATCCGGAGAAAGAACCCAGACCTGGGTGAGAACGTTCCTAGTGCAAAGATGGGCACACCTCTTCATGAACTTCTGGAAACGGGTCAGCACTTGGGGAATGAATTGAGCCCAAGAATGACCATCGTCTGCTGAAGTCCGAAGAAGGTCGGCTACTGACCGAAAAGACTTCCACAAAGCTTTCCAGTTTTCAGTAGCCGTTGCCAACTTGCCAGTCAAGTCCTCGTCGGTCTTTTGGGCCTGCACAAGATCTCTATCAGCTCCATGCCTAATCAATTTAGCAAGCGCGAGTTCTTCTTTAGCTTGAGTAATTACCTCCTCAGCCTTATTGTGGCTAGTTCGAACGAGTGTCTTCATCTCCTCGATTCCCTCCAAGAGCTTCTGCTTTTCAACTCAGAGAGCTAGACCAGGCAAGAAAAGACAAGTCAGCAGAAAAGCAAATTTGAATACAAAGGGAAGCGAAAAAGAACTCACGATACCATGGCACTCCTTCTTCATGACCTCCACATTTTTTGAGGCCTCTAGGGCAGCTGCATCCCTTTGCTGTTCTGCCTCAACTACCCAGGCACGGAGAGCCTTCTCATTCTAATGCATCTGACTCTTAGTCTCCAACTTGGCTCAACAGATGTCAAGCTCTGCCTTCAGAGTACTCACCTCAGAAGACTACTTTTTCTCATTTTTAGACGAGAAAAAGAAGCCGGTATGATCATGAGAAAAAGACTGAGCAAAAAGAGAGAAAGAAAAACAAGACATAAGGACAGAAGAAAAACAAACATCCAAAGAAAGAATTGCAAAAAAACTTACTTGGAGCCTTTCCCCAAAAGAAGTCGCAAGGGTCGACAAGCTTCCCCAGGCGGTGGTTAGCTCTGACAATCGATGAGTGGCATCAAACTGCTGCACCACATCATCAGCAGAAGGCGGACCACTGGAAGCAAGAAGAGGAGAGGGAGAAGATGGCCGAGGTGAAGAAGGCACGACCAGGGCAATCTCCTAGGAAGCAACGACCAATACCTCTGATGAACCCGCCGCCATGGCCATGGTCACCTTAGGAGCCAGAACGGCCAACCCCTCAGATGAACCCACCGCCATGGCCATGGTCACCTCGGGAGCCAGCAATTCAGCAGCAGCGGACTCTGTCCCCCCTCATAGCCACCTTGGCGACCGTGCGTTCCAAGTCCTGAGACTCAGTACGTAAGGGCGCACCAGAGGTTTGACAAGAAGTCGACTGGAGGCTCGGGGAAGATGAAGGACTAAAAGTTGACAAGGAAACTTGTCAAAAAGAATAAGAAAAAAGGAGAACAGAAGCAAAGAAGTAAAACTAGAATTCACTCACCCAGCTATCTTTTTCTTCATAAAGCCAAAAGAAGACCTCGCAGGGGGAACCACAGTGGCAAAAACATCACCGCCACCCTGCGATAGGAGCGGCGCGGCAGGTACTGGAACCCCAGAAGAACTTGAACCACCCTGCGACAGGAGTGGTGCAGCTGGTACTGGAGCCCCAGAAGAACTCGAATCTGATGACCGCTTACTACAAGAGAACAAGACCAAAGTCAGAACAAAAAGAAGGGTTCAACAACAGGGAAACGAGAAAAGAATTCATCGATGAGTAACGAGGGCGGCATCATCACCCTCTTCTTCCTCACTCTCGACCAAGGCCACCATAGCACTAGCTGAAAAAGGACAAAAGTACTCGGTCAAAGATATAAGCAAACAACAAAAGGATAGAGCGTATTAATATGCTCACCTAAGAGCATGCTAGCTACAACTAGAGTACCTGGACGAGTACTCGTCTGATGGGACTTCTTGGCAGTAGATGGAGCAGAAGAAGAGCTATCCGCTCACCCCCTCTTTCCAAAAGTGCGAGGAGCTCGAGGAACTAGATGAGGAACATACTCTTCATATATGTCAGAAAATGCGGAAGAAACACCAGGAAGCATCATGGTAGTTTGAAACTTACTGGTCAAGGAAGCTACAGCAAGACTACCCCCAGCCTCCACATTTGTAGGGAGATCATTAAGGGGAATTGAATCAGCAAAATTACACCCCAATTCCTATAAAAGAGTAAAACAACAAGACAAGGAAGATTAAGCAAAAGTAGATACAACGAAAGAGAATCAAAAGTACTCGCATAAAGAAAAGAACAACTCACAGCAGGGGCGGGTTCTTAGCGTTGTACTCAAGGACAACAAGCGAAACGACGCTTACTCCTTTCAGCATCTTCTGGAGACGCTCGAGCACCTCCTCATCGGTTAACTCAAGGGCAGGGACCATATGAGAAGGGTCCTCAGGCCCAGAGTACTCGAAACCATAATGTTCGTGCTCCTTCAAAGGTTGAACTTGGCGACGAAGAAAACTTGAAATAATACCGAAGCCGGTCAAGCCTTGCTGTTTTAGAGTGCTAATCCTCTTGAGAAAAGGCTGGATCGTCTGGAGCTCAGCAGTCATCATAGGGTTCTTCTCCCATCGGTCATTAACCAAGGGACCAGATCCAGAGTGAACATAAAGAGGAGGAATCAAGTTGGCAGCATAGAACCAGTCAGCACGCCAATCCCTTATAGAATCAACTAGATCATAGTCAAAAAATTTGCTCTTAAGACCCTGGCGAAACTGGATCCTGCAGCCACCAAGAACATTGGTGTCATCGTGGCGGGGTTGTGGGTTCAAGCGGAAAAAGTAGCGAAAGAGGGAAAGAGAAGGAGGAATTCCAAGGAAGATTTCACAAAGATGAACGAAAATAGAAAGATGAAGGACATCATTGGGGGCAAGGTGATTCAGGCTAATCCCAAAATAGCCAAGAAACCAATGAAGAAAAGCAGAAGCCGGGAGGCAAAGTCCAGCATGGATAAAGGAAACAAAGAGAATAATCTCACCAGGACCTAGAGCAGGGACCCGATGCTCGCCCGGAGCCCTCCATTCAGCAATGTCCTTGCTCTAGATCAGACCATCGCCAACAAGCTTGCGAAGCTGGTCTTCAGTCATTGTCGGAGCTGGCCAAACCTTCTGGGCAGCCCTCATGGCCATGAACTCTTGGTTCTCGATCATGAAAAGTGATGACTCCTCATCCACAAAGGATGCCTGGGACTTGCTCGTGGCTTTCTTCCTACCCATGTACTAGCGAAAGCAAAAAATGCACTAGGGAAAGAGAAGGCTCAGACGACAGCGCTTAGATGACGGCGGCAATGGCGATGGTGGAGTTGCGAAGGCTAGGGTTTCAAGGCAAAGGCAGGGTACCAAAGAAAAGGAGGAGAAAGACCTTTAAATAGATTTTACACCGGTAAAAACGCGGCCCACCAAGCCTGTTTTAACATGGCATGAGGACGCAATGGTCCATTTACCGACGCAGCTAAAATGATGGACGGCTCAAATCCACGCAACGGTATAGTTCAACGGGCAGATTTCAGACTTATCCATCTAGCACCACGGCGGAGTTATCATATTACCACAAAAAGAACTCATCAACAGTAAAGCAAAGAAGGGTTATCTCACAAGGAACACAACAACCCGGTCCTTACAGAAAGAACTCAGAAATCTCATCAACAACTGGGACATCAGGAAAATAAAGAATTACAACTCAGAAGACAAGATTCTTTCCATTATAATTGGTTTCAAAAAATAGAAGATTACACATCTTACAAGACCCAACGAACTCATTACCATGGAAAGCAAAGTAGCAAAGAGGAACCCGGACACGGCTAGGCTCTGGAATGACTACGTGTTCCAAATTGCTACTCGATAGAACAAACCACCCTTGGCTACACTGTTTTCTTCAAAGGACGGACGCAGTGCATCCAAGGCAGAAATCAACAGCACGGCGGGACAACATGGAGCAGAGAAGGCCGGCAGGCATCTATCTACCCAAGTCCGATGTGATGCTAGATATGGTGTTGATCTGCATCGGATAGTCTCACGGCAGGCGACGAGGATTAGCCCAAAACTGCCAGATGAAGGAACGAAGACCACATCACAAGACTTCCTCCAACTACCGCCACATACATCCTGGTACATTGCTATCGCGGGATTAGTCTACCTCTAATCCCTATCACAAGACTTCCTCCAGCTACGACAAGATATACAAGAACTATAAAAAACGCTCGGGGGCTGCTCTACTTCACAAACTACCATATTCATGACTACAGAGACTTCAGAACAAGCAACAAAATGCTCAATGAATCAAAACAGCACTCCAGGAGGGTATTTATAGATCGAAGGAGCAGTGCACATGGACCAAGAGCACCAGCGGAACAAACCTAACAAAGGACACAGTGAAAAGACAGAATTCAATGAAAGAGGACTTAGGCGTGAAGGAACAGTGCTCAAGGACAAGCATATTCGAAAGGATATACCAACACTGTACAACTCGTGAACAAACAGCATTTACACTCGACCACCACCATACAACTACATCTGACAACAGCAGACTACCAGAGAATATGCCAATACCCTGCATCCGAGTTCTTTCTGAACAAAACAACCCAGATATATGCTCGGGGGCTGCAACAGGCGAGGTTTTTAGTTCTTTTGAACAACTCAGATTCAAGACCCTCCAACTTTTTGTTCCAAATAGCAAGAGGCTCGGGGGCAACACTCAGTGAGTGCACTTTTTCCTTCAAAAAAGCGCACGTCACCAAGAGGACTACTTCAAGACAATAGTTTTTCAAATGACATAAGATTCAAGACCCTCCAACTTTTTGTTCCAAATAGCAAGAGGCTCGGGGGCTACACTCAGTGAGTGCACTTTTTCCTTCAAAAAAAAGTGCACATCACTCAGAAGACTTCTTCAAGACAGACCTCTTTAAGGCCACACGACAAAAAGAACCCAGACATAGCTATATCCAAGCTCTTTTTCGACAAAGAACACGGGTATATGATCGGGAGCCCTTCAATGAAGAATCAGGGCGATTTCAAGAAAAGACCCTCAAGCTCCTTGTGCCAAACAGCAATAGGCTCGGGGGCTACATCCAAATGGGAATACTTTTTTCTTCAAAAAGGTGCACACCACGAGAAGATCTCACGAAGCGCTACACGGTTTCGCTCAAGAAAGCACTTGGATGACGCTTGTTCCTGCTCGACAAGACTTGAAGGAACAAGACGAGGCTTCCAGAACTCAACCATGAAGTGCTCGGGGCTTGTCGATGCGGGACCCACGGGATACCCTGCAAGGAAGGGAGAAGACCTAGTCTAACTTGGATTCTTCCCCTATAATCTTAGTAGTAGTATTATTCTGTAATCCTACTAGGAACTCCCATTGTAAACCAACTAGGATTCTGACCTCTTGACTATATAAAGGAGGACAGGGATCCTAGAGATAGGACTTTTGACAATTGTATGAACAACACTTTACAATCAATCCAACACAAAGGCTAACGCTGACTAGATGTAGGGCTATTACTCGATCAACGATCGAGGGTCCGAACCAGGATAAATCGACTGTCTCATGCGTTAACCATCGAGTTCCTCATACGCTGAAGCCCGAACATATTGCCCCCGGTATCCCCATGGTAGGCTATCGGTGGTGAAACATCGACAGATAGAATTGCTTGAGGGGTGTTTCGATTCGCTAGAGGGTGCGCACGAGCACACCCATCGAGTGTAGCCCCCGAGCCCTCGGGTGATTCAGATAGAATCGCCTAGGGGGTAATTCGGACCCTTCATTGGTCAGCTATGAGATTTGGTGTTTTGATAACTAGATAGTTTCGATTGGAGTCCTGATATCCTGTTCGTGGGGATTTGGCAAGAGTTATTCTGGCTGAGACTCAATCGTGGGTCGAGATACTTGTAGCACTCGTGTGCCTGTGTTTTGGCCGCTCATGGGCCCATCCTTCATCGTAAGGCTACCTTGGGACAGTCATTGAAACCGTTGATGGGCCAGCCCTCAAACTCGTGGGCCTACATGAGCCAGAGGAATGCTTTTTGACCCGTATCTCTTCTACTGGTAAAGAGTCCTGGTCTGCCCGGGAAGGCAAAACGTCTGGCACGTCTTCAGAGGGAAAGGATAGGGATTGTGGGCACATATCTCGTGATGTGACGTGGTGGCGTATTGTGGCAGGTGTGGAGATCTAGGTAGGTGGTTGCCTTCCTCGCATCTGTTGCCCCTATAAAACCAAGGGGTTCATGCCCAGGGTTTCATACATTGCCTCCTTGCCTTTGCATCTACAACCTCTGCCGCCAATCGCCTAAGCTTCTTGCATCCGTATCTCAGCCACCGTCAAGTTCGCATCTACCCAACCCAATCGTTCAATGGAGCCATGGTGTAGATCCGATGTCACCCTCCAGCGCCTAGAGGGCCTTGTTCGCCGTGGCCTTCTTTGTGCATGGACTGCTATTGAGGAGTGGTGGCTGCCCAGCAATGAGCATGCGCCGTCGCTGCCCGAAGGCTACGTTGTGTGCTTCCCTCACTTCCATGAGTGGGGATTCACCACCCCCGCCCACAAGTTCGTTCGGGGGTTGCTGCATTACTACAATGTGGAGCTACAACACCTTACTCCCAATGGGATCCAGCACATTGTGGCGTTTGTCGCCCTATGTGAGGGGTTCCTGGGGATTAGTCCCCACTTCAACCTGTGGTGGTATTTCTTTGCCATCACCCTCCTAAAGAAGCGGGAGAAGAGGCAAGAGCTGAGCGTGCCGATGGGATGCGCTGGCATTTAGCTCCACAACAACTGAGTAAATGAATACCCATCTATGCGTCTATTGACCTCCAACAAGGGGTGGCATTCACATTGGTTCTACATCAAGGACGATGCAGCCACCCCCTTGCCAGTGTTCACCGGGCGCCTCATCGAAGAGGTCCTGGAATCGTGGAGGAATTGGGGGTCCCGGATAAAGACAAGAAGAAAATCCAGGACCATCTCGCCACCATTCGAATTCTGAAGGAGAGGGGCATGAAGGGATCAGGCATCATAGGCACCTACCATACGCAGAGAGTGGCGTTGCTGATGAGGCACGCGCTTCCCCTGCACATGATGGTGCCTGAGGTGTCCCTCGATGGGACGGCGCTCGTCGAGGGAGCGCTCTCCCCCTCTGAGGTGGCGCAGTGCATCAAGGAGGTGATGGAGCCTTCATGGGACGACACCAGTGCCATTCTTGATTTTGTGTATCCGGTGCCGGGGCACCCCCCAATGCGACCAAAACTAGGGTACATCGACTTCGTAAGTTCTCTTTCCCTGTGCCTTCTTTTTAATTGAACTCCTGACCCCTTGATGCTGATATTGAGATAGGGGGACCAGCCGAAACAGACTTGTCCTTATGGATCGCCAGGCCCCGCTGCCGAAAGACCTGTTCGTGGTGGCGGTGAATCACACCGTGGCCGAGTGGCAGAAGAAGGCAAAGGAGGACGAGAGGAAGAAGAAGCAACAGAAGTTGTAGGCACGAGAGCGAGGAGAGGAGATAGACAGTGATGATGACGATGACAACGACGATGAGGAAGAAGACGAGGTAGTTGCTGACATTGAGTGGGATGACCTAGAGAGCAAGGATATGCTAATAGGTACCCACTCATCTATGTAGGGACCCTTCCCATTTTATGCGGGGGGGGGGGGGGGGGAGTGAGTCCATGAGCCAGTGGAGCTGGGCCAAACCGTCCACCCATCCTCAGGTCCGGTGGGAGCAGGCAGCTCTATCATCAATCCCGAGGTGCCATCGGAGGGGAGTGGCCTGCCACCGTGCTTCAAGAGGCAGCAGGGGTTGACGGATCTGCCATCGTGCCCGAGGAGCTAGTGGAGGGGGGTGGCTCCGCTGCCGCGCCCCAAGAGCTAATAGGGTTGAGCGGATGTCCCGCCGTGCCCGAGGTTGAAAGGTCCTAATATGGCTAGAGGGGGGTGAATAGCCTATTTAAAAATCTACAAACCGACTAGAGCAATTTGATTAGTATAACAAATAGCGAAATGCAAACTTGCTTTAGCTCTACAAGGGTTGTAAGCCACCTATCCAACAATTCTAGTTGTTATGATCACTAGGCACAAAATTTACAAGATCACTACTCACTAAGAGCTCTCACAATTGCTACACTAAAGAGCTCCACTAGATGAACTTAATCCACAAAGCAAGCTCTCAATTCTAGCTACACTAAAGAGCTTGTTATAGCTAGTTTGCGGAAATGTAAATGAGTAAGTGAGGTGATTATACCACCGCGTAGTGGAGTGAACCAATCACAGATGAATACTTTATCAATCACCGGGAGAATACCAAAGGGCAAGAGACAACCAATTTTCTCCTGAGGTTCACGTGCTTGCCAACATGCTACGTCCCTGTTGTGTCGACCAACACTTGGTGGTTCGACGGCTAAGAGGTGTTGCACAAACCTCGTCCACACAATTGGACACCGCAAGAACCTACCCACAAGTGAGGTAACTCAATGACACAAGCAATCCACTAGAGTTACCTTTCAGCACTCCGCTGGGGAAGGTACAAATCCCTTCACAATCACCGAAGATGGCCACGAACAATCGCCAACTTGTGCCAATCCTCCTCCGCTACTCCAAGTCGTCTAGGTGGTGGCAACCACCAAGAGAAACAAGTGAATCCCATAGTGAAACACAAATACCAAGTGCCTCTAGATGCAATCACTCAAGCAATATGCTTGGATTCTCTCCCAATCTCACAGTGATGATGGATCAATGATGGAGATGAGTGGGAGGGCTTTTGCTAAGCTCACAAGGTTGCTATGTCAATGCAAATGGCCAAGGGAGTGAGCTTGAGCCAGCCATGGGGCTTAAATAGAAGCCCCCACGAAATAGAGCCGTTGTTCCCCTTCACTAGGCACAACACGGGGTGACCGAACGCTCTGGTCAAAACGACCGAACGCTGGACCTCAGCGCCCGGTAACGCGATGCGTGCCACGTGTCCCCTCTCTTCAAATGTTGATCGCCCGATCTCAACGGTCAAGTGATGACCAGTCGCAGCAGCTCAAAGTGACTGGACGCTGAACCCCAGCGTCCAATCATTTCCAGTAAGCATCTAGAGATGACTTTTCACGTCTGGACGCGTCTGGTCATGCTCCACCAGACACACCCAGCGTCTAGTCACACGACAACTCCCTTGTGCGCTGCCACGTCAGCAAGACCGGATGCAACCTTCTAGCGTCCAGTCACTAAGTGACCCAGCATCCGGTCAGAGACCGACGCCAGCGTCTTCATGCTTCACCTGACCGGGCACACCGGTCCAACCGAGACCAGTGTCTGGTCACTTACAGTGACCTCCGTCTTTTCTATCTAGGGCGCCGGTGGCACCGTCGGACTGTCTGCACTCTACAGGCGGACACTCCACCGTTGAAGTTCCTAACCCTTGCTCCAATGTGCCAACCACCATGTGTGTCACCTTGTGCACATGTGTTAGCATATTTTCACAAACATTTTCAAGGGTGTTAGCACTCCACTAGATCCTAAATGCATATGCAATGAGTTAGAGCATCTAGTGGCACTTTGATAACCGCATTTCAATATGAGTTTCACCCCTCTTTTAGTATGGCTATCGATCCTAAATGTGTTCACACTCGCTAAGTGTCTCGATCACTTAAAACAAAATGGCTCCTACTATTTATACCTTTGCCTTGAGCCTTTTGTTTTTCTCTTTCTTCTTTTCCAAGTTCAAGCATTTGATCATCACCATGCCATCACCATCATCATGATCTTCATCATTGCTTCATTACTTGGAGTAGTGCTACCTATCTCATAATCACTTTGATATACTAGGTTAGCACTTTGGGTTTCATCAATTAACCAAAACCAAACTAGAGCTTTCAATCTCCCCCTTTTTGGTAATTGATGACAACCCTTTCACAAAGATATGAATTGAAATTCAATTGAATCCATGTTGCTTGTCCAAACATATTTACCATGTGTAAAAGAATATGGACAAGTTTCATGAATCCCATATGGTAGCGATTGCTCCCCCTACATATGTGCTAAGAGTTTGGATTGAAGCTTGCACATATACTTAGATAGGAAATATAGGAGACAATGTCTACCTAATGATGCTAAGGTATAAGAGATGGACCTTTGAAGTGTGATACCAATCAGAGTGCACCAATATACCATCCTTAGCACCATTGGTAACTAGACATACATAAAAACTAGAATACCCCATGAGATCAATATTACAAGCAAGGGTCTAGTTTCCATAGAATGAACATAAGTCTAGCTACTTTAGCCTATGCATGCTAGTTTCTCATTTCATCATTCAAGCCTATAACTAGCATACACCACACAAGCATGGATATTGAAATTTAAGACTTGTGCCATGCAAGCAAATATGCACATTCAAATACAACATTCAAGTTTATGAGCATGCTCCCCCTACTTGTGTGCATTTTTGATTGATCCCCTTACAATGTCATTTCATTTGCTTGCTCCTCCTATCTCACTATCTTTGTGAATTTCTCTCCCCTTTGTCAACAATTAGCACAAAAGGTGAGCTCAAAGTATAGATAGGTTGAGGTGAAACCATGTGAAATAAGGATCATTTTCCCAATTTGGTTCAATCTAGATCACTTGCAAAAGATATTTAACTCGATTTGATCCAAGGACAAGCTTCTTCACACCTCTAAATAAGGGCTATCTTGTACCATGTTGAGTTAAACACTTATAGCTTATTTTCTAGATCAAACACTAGGTTTACAAGCCCACAAACTTGTCATATGCTACCACTAGATCATTTCAAGCATACAAGCAATAGTGGTACCATACAAGCATCAAATTCATTTGATTTTCATGAATGAGCCTAGTGAAAGCTCTAGTTTGGTTTTGGTGAATTAATGAAACCCTAAGTGCTAACCTAGTTTATCAAGTGATCATGAGATAGGTAGCACACTCCAAGTTGTGAAGCAAACAAAGATCATTGCATGATGAAGATGATGCCATGGTAATGAATAAGTGCTCGGACTTGGAAAGAAGAAAGAGAAAAACAAAAAGCTCAAGGCAAAGGTATAAACCACATGAGCTATTTTGTTTTGGTGATCAAGACACTTAGAGAGTGTGATCACATTTAGGGTTGATAGCCATACTATTAAAAGGGGTGAAACTCATATCGGAATGCGGTTATCAAAGTGCCACTAGATGCTCTAACTCATTGCATATGCATTTAGGATCTAGTGGAGAGCTAACATCCTCGAAAATGTTTGTGAAAATATGCTAACACATGTGCACAAGGTGATACACTTGGTGGTTAGCACATTTGAGCAAGGGTGGAGAAGTTAGAAGTAAAAACGAGTTAGTGTCGCTGGTTATACAGTGATCGGACGCTGGACCTCTGAGGGATCGGCGCGTCCGGTCATGTGTAACAGTGAGATGCTGGCGTCGGTCTATTGACCAGACGCTGGGTCGCTCAGCGACTGAGCGCTGAAGGGCTGTGTCCGGTCAAGTGGTCGGTCTGCACAGTACTTAGGGTTATGCACCGGACGCTAGGCTGTGTCCGGTCAAGCTTGACCGGACGCGTGTGGTCGATAATAATCGGTTTTGGACCCTTACTGGAAACGACCGGACACTGAGGGTCCAGCGTCCGGTCCACTGACCAGTGCGTCCGATCGGTCAAGGCAGATGACCGTTGGAGTCAGACACGTGGCTGACTACAAGCGACCGGACGCTGGGGGCTCAGCGTCCGATCAACTGACCAGAGCATCCGATCAGTCCGCGTTATGCCCAGTGAAGGGGTATAACAGCTATATTTTGTGGGGGCTTCTATTTAAGCCCCATGGCCAGCTATAGCTCACATCTTTGGCCATTTTCATTTGACATAGCAACCTTGTGAGCCTAGCAAAAGTCCTCCCACTCATCTCCATCATTGATTCATCATCATAGTGAGATTGGGAGTGATCCAAGTGCATTGCTTGAGTGATTGCATCTAGAGGCACTTGGTGTTCGTGTTTCGCTGTGGATTTCACTTGTTACTCTTGGTGGTTGCCGCCACCTAGACGGCTTGGAGCAGCAGAGGATCGTCGAGCGGAGGTTGGTGATTGTCTCCGGCTCCGATCGTGGTGATTGTGAGGGGTTCTTGACCTTTCCCCGGCGGAGCACCAAAAGGTACTCTAGTGAATTGCTCGTGGCTTGTGTGATCCTCATCTTGTGTTGGTTGTGTGGCACCCTATTGAGGGTTTGGCAGTGTGAAGCCAATTAGCGCGTGAACCTCCAAGTGAGTGAATCGCCACAACGAGGAGTAGCTTGCCAGGCAAGCAAGTGAACCTCGGTAAAAATCATTGTGTTCATCCTTTGATTCCGAGGTGATTGGTCTTCATTGTTATTCATCCTTGTGATTGATTGGTTCACTCCTCTATACGGTGGTATAACTATCTTGATCACTCTCTTTACATTATCGCAAACTAGTTGACAAGCTCTTTAGTGTAACTAGTTGTGAGAGCTTGCTTGCTTGGTTGGTGTGGCTCTTTAGTTAGCCTTTGAGAGCACACTAACATAGGGTAGTGGCATACCTCTTGTGTGAATCGACACTATCTAAACTAGAATTGTGGTAGGTGGCTTACATTTTGAGTAGGCTAGCGCAACACTTGCTTCGCCTCATAATTGTCTAACCTTTTGTTAAGTGTTGTTGTAGAAATTTTTATTAGGCTATTCACCCCCCCTCTAGCCATTAGGACCTTTCAAGTGGTATTAGAGCCGAGGTCACCATTATTCGAGGCTTAACAACCTTCGGTGTTAAAATGGCTCAAATCAACAACACCAAGAAGCCACCCCAATTTGATGGCACAAATTATCCTTATTGGAAGTCAAAGATGACAGCACATATCAAGTCAATCAATAGAAAGGTGTGGAAGGTGGTAGAAACCAAAATTGAGATTGGTGATCCAGAGAATCCCACCGCCGCTGAAGAAGTGCTTCTCCAAAACAATGACATTGCTCTAAGTGCCATTCATGATGCAATTGATGAAAGAACATTTAAGCAAATCAAGAATATTGAGATGGCACATGAAGCTTGGAAGAAGTTGGAAGAATCATTTGAGGGCACTCAAGCCGTGAAGGGTGCAAAGGCATATATCCTCAAAGAAAAGTTTGCAAGCTTCAAGATGAAGGAGGATGAGAGTGTGCCGGAGATGTTTCATAGGCTTCAAGTGCTTATCAATGATCTCAAAGGACTTGGATAAGAGGTGAAGGACAAGGACTTCTCCCACAAGTTCTTGAGATGCTTACCCTCAAGATTTGGTACATTGGTCACTATTCTAGTGAGGAGTGGTTTGGACACCATGACACCAAACCAAGTGTTGGGAGATATAATGACCGATGACACTTATAGAGATGATGATGAGAAGGAAGAAAAGAAGGAGAAGAAAGATGAGAAGAAGGATGAGAAGAAGAGTGTGGCATTCAAAGCCACATCATCCAAGGGCAAAGCAAAGCAAGAAACATCAAGTGAAGAAGATGAATCATGGGATGATGATGATGATGAGAAGATGGCTCTATTTGTCAAGAGATTTGGCAAGTTCATGGTGAAGAAGGGCTACCGTGCTAGAAGAAAGAAGTCTTCATCAAAGAACAAAGAAGAGTCAAGAAGGTGCTTCAAGTGTGGAAGCAAAGATCATCTTGTTGCTCAATGTCCTATACAATAGCGACAATGATGATGACAACAAGAAGAACAAGAAGAAGGACAAGAAGGAAAAGAAAGAGAAGAAGGACAAGATGGCCTTCAAGAAGAAGAAGGGTGGTTCATATGTAGTCACTTGGGATAGTGATTCTTCCTCAAGTGATGATGATGGATGATAGTGATGATCACAAGACCACCAAGAAGAAGGTTCTTGCAAGCATTGCCATCAATGAGAAGCCTTCTCTCTTCGAATCTTCATCATGCTTCATGGCTAAGGCCACTAAGGTACAATCTTGTGATGATGAAAGTGATGAAGAACATGTTGATGATAATGAACATGAAAATAAAAATGATAGTTATAGTGATGATGATGAACCTACTAAGGATGAATTATTTGACATGCTAGAAGATGCTAGAGAACACTTTGATATCAAGAGAAGGGAATGCAAAAGCTTGCGTAAGGAACTAAAAGCCCTTAAGCAAGCCTTTGATGAGCTCAATGCATCTCATGAGAGGCTAGAGGACGCCAATGAGAAGCTTGGCAAAGCTCACAAAAAGCTTGAAAAGGCTCATTCCATTTTGCTTAATGAACAAGATAAAAAGAAGCATGTTGAAACTTGTGATATAGGTGTAACTTGTGATTTAATTGATACATCACTATCTATGCCTATCATTGTTGCTACTACTAACCCTTCTTGTAGCACTTCCACTTCTACCTCATCTAGTAGTGATGGTCTCACTTGTGATGCCTCACTAATGGTTGAGAATGAGAACCTCAAGAAGGAGGTCACTAAGCTCACTCACACCTTAGCTAAGGCTTATGGTGGTGAGGACCGCTTGCTGATGGCCTTGGGTAGCCAAAGACCTTCTCTCTACAAAGAGGGATTGGGCTATACCCCCAAGAAAGGCAAGGCGGCCTTTGCTCCTCACAAGACAAGTTTTGTGAAGAACAATGGTCGGTTTTGCACTAGTTGGAAGCAAGTTGGTCATAGAGAGCATGAATGCACCAACAAAAGCAAAAATGCTAATGTATCATCCATTAAGCTTAATTCTTCCTATATGCTTGTTAAGGGTACAAATGGTGTGAAGGCTAAGTTCATTGGCAAACCATGGAAGGGCTCAAAGAAGAAAGCCATTTGGGTGCCAAAGAGCTTGGTTGCTAACCTTCAAGGACCCAAGCAAGTTTGGGTACCTAAAAAGAATTGATCTTCTTTTGTAGGTCAATTATAAAGCCGGAGGAAGGCATTGGGTTCTTGATAGTGGGTGCACTCAACACATGACCGGTGATGCAAGAATGTTCAACTCAATCAACACCAATGGCAATGATGGTTATGATAGTATCACATTTGGTGACAATGGCAAAGGCAAGGTCAAAGGGCTTGGTAAGATTGCAATATCCAATGACTTGAGCATATCCAATGTGTTGCTAGTAGAGAGCTTGAATTTCAATTTGCTATCCATGGCTCAATTGTGTGATCTTGGATTCAAATGCATATTTGGGGTAGATGATGTAGAGATCATAAGTGTAGATGGCTCTAACTTGATCTTCAAAGGCTTTAGATATGAGAATCTATACTTGGTTGATTTCAATGCTAGTGAAGCTAGATTATCTACATGCTTGTTCACTAAGTCTAGCATGGGTTGGTTATGGCATAGAAGGCTTGGTCATGTTGGAATGAAACAATTGAATAGATTGATTAAGCATGACTTAGTTAAAGGCTTGAAAGATGTTGTGTTTGAAAAGGATAAGCTTTGTAGCTCTTGTCAAGCCGGCAAACAAGTTGGAAACACCCATCCTAAGAAAAGCATGATGAGCACTAGTAAAGCATTTGAGTTATTGCACATGGATTTATTTGGGCCAACACAATACACTAGTATCGGTGGAAACAAATATGGCTTTGTGATAGTGGATGACTACACTATATACACATGGGTATTCTTTCTAGTGGACAAAAGTGATGTGTTTGCAACATTCAAATCATTTGTCAAGGGCATTCACAATGAGTTTGAAACAACCATCAAGAGAGTTAGAAGTGACTAATGGTAGTGAGTTCAAGAACACTAGAATTGATGAGTTATGTGATGAATTTGGAATTAGACATCAATTCTCGGCCAAATATACTCCACAATCAAATGGCCTTGTTGAGAGGAAGAATAGAACACTTATTGATATGGCAAGGTCTATGCTTAGTGAGTACAATGTGAGTCAATCTTTTTGGGCCGAAGCTATCAACACGGCTTGCTATTGTAGCAACCGCCTCTATTGTCACCGATTGAAAGAGAAGACACCATATGAGCTTTGAATGGTAGAAAGCCCAACATTGCATATTTTCGGGTCTTTGGTTGCAAATGCTATATCTTGAAGAAAGGCACAAGATTGGGCAAGTTTGACAAGAAATGTGATGAAGGATTCCTACTTGGTTATTCCACTACAAGCAAAGCATATAGAGTTTGGAATTTAGGATAGTGGTACTCTTGAGGAGGTTCATGATGTTGAATTTGATGAAACCTAAGGGTTCACAAGAAGAGAATGAGAACTTGGAAGATGTTAGAGGCATTCAACTTTCAAATGCCATGAAGAACATGGATATTGGTGAATTGAGGCCTAGGCAAGTGATTGATGATGAAGATGATCAAGTGCAAGTGCTCTCCAACTCAAATGTGCAAGATGATACAAATCAAGCTAGTGCAAGTGACTCTCATGACAATGAACAAGATCAAGTGGCTAGTACATCATCTCAACCCAATGATCAAGCTAGTGCAAGCAATCAAGTTCCATTGCTCCAACCAACAAGTATTGCAAGAGATCATCCTTTGGATACAATCATTGGTGATATTTCTAGAGGTGTACAAACAAGATCAAGATTGGCATCATTTTGTGAACACTTCTCATTTGTGTCATCCATTGAACCAAAGAAGATAGATGAAGCTTTGATGGATGTTGATTGGGTAAATGCTATGCATGAAGAGTTGAATAATTTCACAAGAAATCAAGTATGGGAGTTAGTAGAAAGACCAAAGGGACACAATGTGATTGGAACCAAATGGGTCTTTAGAAACAAGCAAGATCAAGATGGGATAGTAGTAAGGAACAAAGCAAGATTGGTAGCACAAGGATATACACTAGTTGAAGGTACTTGACTTTGGAGAAACATATGCCCCGGTTGCTAGATTGGAAGCAATTAGAATCTTGCTAGCCTATGCTTGTGCCCACAACATCAAGCTCTATCAAATGGATGTTAAGAGTGCATTTCTCAATGGCTACATCAATGAAGAAGTATATGTTGAGCAACCTCCTGGTTTTGAAGATGATAAGAAGCCCAACCATGTATATAAGTTGAAGAAAGCTTTGTATGGTTTGAAGCAAGCACCTAGAGCATGGTATGAGAGATTGAGGGATTTCCTACTCTCTAAAGGGTTCACAATGGGGAAAGTTGACACCACTCTTTTCATCAAGAAGATTGGAAAATATCTATTTGTGTTGCAAATATATGTTGATGATATCATATTTGGATCAACCAATCAAGAATTTTGTGATGAGTTTGGAAAGATGATGGCTAATGAGTTTGAAATGTCCATGATTGGAGAATTGAGTTATTTCCTTGGTCTTCAAATCAAGCAATTAAAGAATGGTACATTTGTGAGTCAAGGCAAGTACATCAAGGACATGATCAAGAAGTTTGGCATGATTGATAGCAAAGTCATTAGCACACCAATGGGAACCAATGACAACTTGGATAGTGATGCAAGTGGAAACATGGTGGATCAAAAGTTGTATCGGTCTATGATTGGAAGCCTACTCTATATGACCACATTAAGGCCGGATGTCATGTTTAGTGTATGCATGTGTGCAAGATTTCAAGCCTCACCAAGAGAAAGCCATTTGAAGGCTACAAAGAGGATATTGAGGTACTTGAAGCATACACCAAATGTTGGTTTGTGGTATCCCAAAGGAGCAAAGCTTGAGCTAGTTGGTTACTCCGACTCGGATTATGTGGGATGCAAGGTTGAAAGGAAGAGCACCTCGGGCACATGTCAATTGTTGGGAAGATCACTTGTTTCATGGTCATCAAAGAAACAAAATAGTGTTGCATTATCAACCGCCGAAGCCGAATACATATCCGCCGGTAGTTGTTGTGCACAAATACTTTGGATGAAGGCCACTTTAAGTGACTTTGGAATCAAGTTCAAGAAAGTGCCATTGCTATGTGACAATGAGAGTGCAATCAAGCTAACCAACAATCCGGTTCAACATGCAAGAACAAAGCACATTGATGTCCGCCATCATTTCATAAGAGATCACCAACAAAAAGGGGACATTTGCATTGAGAGTGTAGGCACCGAAGATCAACTTGCCGATATATTCACCAAGCCATTGGATGAGAAAAGGTTTTGCAAGCTAAGGAATGAGTTGAACATATTGGATTTCTCAAATATGTGTTGATGCACCCCCGACTCATATGACATGCCTCTCCTTCGAGCAATCCAAGGTAAAAGTTGATTGGCATGGCATACATCCTTGCTAAGGACATGTTTAGTGCATCTAGTCATATTTTCAATCTTATTAGGACCTTTCAAGTGGCTCTATTTTATTAGGCTCATTCATGAAAATCAAATGATTTTGATGTCGATATGGTATCACTATTGCTTTTATGCTTGACTTGATCTAGTGATGGCATATGACATGTTTATGGGCTAGTAAACCTAGTGTTTAATCTAGAAAATGAGCTATAAGTGTTTAACTCAACATGGTACAAGATAACCCTTATTTGGAGGTGTGAAGAAGCTTGTCCTTGGATCAAACCGAGTTAAATATCTTTAGTAAATGATCTAGACTAGACCAAATTTGGGAAAAGGATCCTCACCCCATTGATTGACATTGATAATCTCAACCCTACAAGTAATACTATCTACATTTAGAACCTTTGTGGTCATTGATGACAAAGGGGGAGAAAAACAAAGATAAGGGGGAGAGAAACAAAGAGGAGAGAAACAAAGATAGTGAAAAAGGGAAAGAAACATAAAGATATCTTGACATATGACATAGGGGGAGAGATATGAAAAAGGAAAGAACAAATCAACTAAAATTTTGAGCACACAAGTAGGGGGAGCAAGCTCATAAACTTGTATGGTGCATTTGTATGTGCATTTCATATGTTTGCTTGCATGGCACAAGTATTAAATTTAAACATCCATGCTTGTGTGATGAATGTTAGTTGTAAGATTGAATGATGAAATGAAATCACTAGATAACTTTCATTTCCAAGTAAGTCTTTACAAGTGGTATCTTTCTAAAGTATGTTTCCAAGTGATAGAAAGCTAACCATGGTGCTAAGGATGGTATAATGGTGCACTCCGATTGGTATCACGCTTCAAAGGTCCATCTTTTATACCTTAGCATCATGTGGTAGACATTGACTCCTATATCTCCTATCTAAGCATATGTGCAAGCTACAATCCAAACTCTTAGCATATATGTAGGGGGAGCAATTGCTACCATTTGGGGTTCATGAAACTTGTCCATAGTCTTTTACAAATGGTAAATATGCTTGGGCAAGCAACATGGATTCAATTGAATTTACTTCATATCTTTGTATAAGGGTTGTCATCAATTACCAAAAAGGGGGAGATTGAAAGCTCTAGTTTGGTTTTGGTGAATTGATGAAACCCTAAGTGCTAACCTAGTTTATCAAGTGATCATGAGATAGGTAGCACACTCCAAGTTGTGAAGCAAACAAAGATCATTGCACGATGAAGATGATGCCATGGTAATGAATAAGTGCTCGGACTTGGAAAGAAGAAAGAGAAAAACAAAAAGCTCAAGGCAAAGGTATAAACCACATGAGCTATTTTGTTTTGGTGATCAAGACACTTAGAGAGTGTGATCACATTTAGGGTTGATAGCCGTACTGTTAAGAGGGGTGAAACTCGTATCGGAATGCGGTTATCAAAGTGCCACTAGATGCTCTAACTCATTGCATATGCATTTAGGATCTAGTGGAGAGCTAACATCCTTGAAAATGTTTGTGAAAATATGCTAACACATGTGCACAAGGTGATACACATGGTGGTTAGCACATTTGAGTAAGGGTGGAGAAGTTAGAAGTAAAAACGAGTTAGTGTCGCTGGTTATACAGTGACCGGACGTTGGACCTCTGAGGGATCGGCGCATCTGGTCATGTGTAATAGTGAGATGCTAGCGTCGGTCTATTGACCGGATGCTGGGTCGCTCGGTGAACGGACGCTGAAGGGCTACGTCCGGTCAAGTGGTCGGTCTGCACAGTACTTAGGGTTATGCACCAGACGCTGGGCTGTGTCCGGTCAAGCTTGACCGGACACGTCCGGTCGATACAAATCGGTTTTGGACCCTAACTTGAAACGACCGGACGCTGAGGGTCCAGCATCCGGTCAACTGACCGGAGCATCCGATCGGTCAAGGCAGATAACCGTTGGAGTCAGACATGTGGCTGACTATGAGTGACCGAACACTGGGGGCTTAGCGTCCGGTCAACTGATCGGAGTGTCCGGTCAGTCCGCATTATGCCCAGTGAAGGGGTATAACAGCTATATTTCATGGGGGCTTCTATTTAAGCCCCATGGCCGGCTATAGCTCACATCTTTGGCCATTTTCTTTGACATAGCAACCTTGTGAGCCTAGCAAAAGTCCTCCCACTCATCTCCATCATTGATTCATCATCATAGTGAGATTGGGAGTGATCCAAGTGCATTGCTTGAGTGATTGCATCGAGAGGCACTTGGTGTTCGTGTTTCACTGTGGATTTCGCTTGTTACTCTTGGTGGTTGCCGCCACCTAGATGGCTTGGAGCAGCGAGGATCGTCGAGCGGAGGTTGGTGATTGTCTCCGGCTCCGATCGTGGTGATTGTGAGGGGTTCTTGACCTTTCCCCGGCGGAGCGCCAAAAGGTACTCTAGTGAATTGCTCGTGGCTTGTGTGATCCTCATCTTGTGTTGGTTGTGCGGCACCCTATTGAGGGTTTGTCATGTGAAGCCAATTAGCACGTGAACCTCCAAGTGAGTGAATCGCCACAACGAGTAGTAGCTTGCCGGCAAGCAAGTGAACCTCGGTAAAAATCATTGTGTTCATCCTTTGATTCTGAGGTGATTGGTCTTCATTGTTATTCATCCTTGTGATTGATTGGTTCACTCCTCTACATGGCGGTATAACTATCTTGATCACTCTCTTTACATTATTGCAAACTAGTTGATAAGCTCTTTAGTGTAACTAGTTGTGAGAGCTTGCTTGCTTGGTTGGTGTGGCTCTTTAGTTAGCCTTTGAGAGCACACTAACATAGGGTAGTGTCATACCTCTTATGTGAATCGACACTATCTAAACTAGAATTGTGGTAGGTGGCTTGCATTTTGAGTAGGCTAGTGCAACACTTGCTTCGCCTCATAATTGTCTAACCTTTTGTTAAGTGTTGTTGTAGAAATTTTTATTAGGCTATTCACCCCCCTCTAGCCATTAGGACCTTTCACCTAGGACATGATAGGAATGACTAGATGCACTAAGCAAGTCCTTAGCAATGGATGGATGACATGTTAATCAACTTTACCTTGCTTTGCTCGAAGCAGAGGCATGTCATATAATTGTAACACCTTGGGTGTTTAAATACTAAAACCTGACATGTCATCATACGCATTGCAAAGCATTTGGCATTTGGTGAAAACTTTGAGATGCATACACTAAAACAAGTTTATATTTATGTGGTATGTGTTGAATTGTATTGTTTGACTCAAGTTCAAAGTTTGCTAGGATTTTAAATTTTCAAGAAAACCCTGATTTTCAGCATTTAAATCCTACCCTAAAAACTTATTTCAAAATCTAAGCATATTTTGGGGTTGAGCCCAAAAGAAAAAGTGTAGAGCTTGTATAGTTATACAAAGTTTGTTTTTGGAGTTTTCTAAGTTGTTATGAAAAATTTGAAGTAATTCAAAAAGGCGTAATTCGTTAAAAGTCCCCTATTTGAATTCAAAAGTTCATTTCAAAATGTAGACTGAATTAGGGGTTGGTTATAAAAGCAAAGTTGTAGAACTTTTGATTTTGAACAACTTTTATTTTTGGAGATTTTTGAGTTGTTACAAAAATTTGGGAGTAATTTGAGTTTCAAACTGGATGGCAATTCAGTAATTTCGATGAACAGTGTTCACCGCTGAAGCTACACCGCCGGCGAGCTTCCTCTGGCTTCCAGTCGTGGTCGTGGCCACCTTTGGTGTTGTGCTGGCGTGGAGAAGACTCTTGCGTGGCTTCCTCTTGCTTCTGAGCCACGCTTTAAGGCCTCCATCGTCGCCATGCTCGTCCGTTTCTCTTCCTCTGTTTTGCCCGTCGCGCCGCCGCTACTCCGTTGAGTTCACGCCGGAGTCACAGCACCCTCTCAGTCTCTACTAATCATGTCACCTTGATTGCCATCATCTTGTGACTCCATAGCACCCACTATCCTAGCTCCTAGCCTGTTGCTTTGCCCGGCGTAACCCGTCTTCTTCAACACCGGCAAGGCTTCGCCGTGATCTGCTCCATCGTGAACAGGGAGTTCGGGTCGGATTCTTACTTAAGCTTTTGCTATTTCTTGAGTTTCATTCTCCCGTGCTACTCATGCGCTAGATCATTGATCGTTTGGCCAACTGCTTTCCGTAGAACGGAGCCTCACCGTGTGTTCACGCCGCCGCCATCGTTTCCACTATCGACGACCTAGCTCCACTTCGCCTTAGCCGTCGTTGTCACGCGCATCATCTTTGGGGTGAGTGACTCGTCGTGTTTAAGTGCTCAATTTTACCTTTACCACGTCATAGCCACTGGACCACGGGTCGCCGGCGTGTGTTGCTCTGCCATGCCGCTGTGCTCGTCAATGTTTATGTTGTAGATCGTTGAGGGTTCGATTAAGGGTTCAGTTAGGCCCGTTAGAAGTTGCTGAGTACGCTGAGGACCTTTGTATCTATGAGGAGGTCATAGATCATCATCGCTATCTCGGTGGGACTCCGCCGTGCCGCCATCGTCGCCGGTGAGGGTGCTGCAGTAGCTTAGATGTGCAACCAGTGCCGTGGATCGATGCGAATCGTTGTGAAGGTCATGTTAGTGCACCCCATACCACCTGTGACCACATCGCCGGCGAGAACGCGCCGGTCAGCGAGCATCGCCGCTGTGGTCAGCGTAGCTGACGGGTGGGGTCACCTTGTCAGTGACTCAGCGGGTTCAAAATGAAAATTTTCTATTTTCAGAAATGAATGAATAATGTATGCTTTTGTTATTTTTGTGTAGATTTATTTAGAGCTCCAAAAATTGTGAAATTTTTTGTGTGACCTCTCGGTGATGAGTACTATTTAGGAAAAATATGAAATGTTGATTTTCAGTACTTTTTGAATGCGATAAAAATTGCTCAATTAATTAATAAATGAGTTTCCATGATTTTTCTAGGCTTATTTATTTATCCAAAAATTATGAAAATGATGTTTCCACTTAGTTACCATGTGATGAACATTTACAAAAATTTTGAGGTCAATTGGAACAAGTTGATTTATTTCATAATTCTTAATTAATTAATTAATTAATTAAAGCAAATAGTAACCTTTAGTAATTTAGGTTTTGTTTGAATTTTTGATTGAGTGATGTCCTTGGGTCATTAGTTGGTAAGGATCTTTGGCAATTGATGCTAGTATTCTGAAAAGGTTTAGTTAGTTTAACTTGTAACTGTACCGCGAAGGAAAGTTGTATTCAAGTTGTTAATTTTTGCATCCATCATCGAGCATCATGTTTCGCATTCCGCATCATGTTAAACATGGCATTGTTACTACGTGTAGTGAATGAAGGTGAACACGTGGTAATTAATCAAGTCGCGGAGGAGGTTATTCCGTCTGTTGAGGTCGGATCTGATACTTGTGGAACGTCGCAGGAATCGGACTTTTCCGTCAACGAAGGCAAGCCCCGGATGCATACAACCCTACCTTGCGTTTTACAAATTAATTTCACTTTTGTTTTTCTTTACTGCATCAAGTGATTAAGAGTTAAATAAAAGCCTAATTGATGCATTACCAACATTATTTTTCCGTATATACCTTGTTACCAGTTTACGTCGTAAATGTCTAGTTATGCTTAGCCATGCTTAGACAGATCAAAGTCAGGTGATTACCTGTCATCTGCAAGTTTTAAATGGAACTTTGGTTACTTATGTTATCATGTGATACGAGCATGTGGAGTAATAAATCTAGACCGGACGGACTCGGTGTGTGTGAGCCACAAGACATGGAGGTCTTGTGAGCGGATTCTTTCCGTCTGTGTCGGTTAAGGTCCGTACCATTGTTGAACTGTGTGCGGTGAGACTTTGTAGTACTAACCACATACTCCGATAAGCCTTAACTTGGCTATTCTATTACGAGAATGGCTACTCGCGCACTGGGAGTGGAGAGATGGCGGAAATAGCGTGTACCCACGTGGCAATGGGCTGGATTGGTGGAGTACTGTATTCTCGGGTGGCGCAGACCCGTTCTTGTTTTAGAGGATCCAAGAATAGGTTGGTATATGTAGGTCGGGGACCTACATATGTTGTGTGGTCTAGAATTCCCAGCTGGGTTTATAATCGGTTCGAATCGTCGTTGCTCCTCGGTTATGGAGACTCACTTCTCTGTTCATCATCGTAGTATTAATAACTGGAACTTGAATAAGGTTTGTAAAGGTGTGGGATATGAAGTTTCATGATCTCATTTCGGATCGTGTCAGCTTTGTATATGATCTTATGAAGTTTATAAATGTTGATATAAAGAATTTTGTTAAAGAGCTTTTACGCAAAAGAACTTTGATTATTGCTAAAGCCATACCTTGAAACCCTGAGCCTGCATTCCTAAGTTCTATCAGTTTTATTTCGGTTAAGTCTTGTTGAGTACTTTTGTACTCAGGGTTCGTTGACCCTTGTTGCAGGTGAGCCTCATGAGCAGATCTATTTTGGATCATGCTGCATGTCTATTGTTCAGTCTGATGATGAGAAGTAAATGTGTGGCCCTTGGGCAGGGCAGTTTATTGTGTGTTTTGTATTATATTATAATACCACTCCACTATTTCGTTTTGTAATAATCATCGAACTTAGTTGTGAGGTTTGAAAGTACTGTTTTGTAAATTATGTTATTGAAAGACTTCCGCTGTTTTTACTCTAGTATATCTATTGAATAAACTATTGTAATACTGCAATGACTCTGTAATGTGATCCTACTCGAAAATCGTGGATGATTCGAGGTTCCCCGAGGACACCCGACAGTCTTCTTAAGTTACCGGAAACATATGCATAGATGTCAAAGGTCATTGGATAGTGATAGGTGGATGTGGGCCCTATAATTTAGGAGGTTCTACCATAGAATGGTATCGGAGCGATCGTTACAAGGTCTTTGTCGCATTGGTCTACAAAAACTTCAAAATGATTTGGGATGACTAAACTTAACTTGTTAATTTGGTCCAAATTGCTTCTGACTTATCTTATTTCTTTCTCACCATTCCTTATTGATTAAAAAGGTTTTGTGTGGTGGAGTAGTCATCTTACTATGCCCTATATAAAAATAAATGTTGTTTATGTGCATTATAAGCTTTGATGTTTTTGTTCGTAAGAACGATTCATGCATCATGATTAATTCTCTAGTTACTTCCTTCACCTCTGAGTCTGGAGTTGAGTAGTGAGTCTGGTTTGAGTAATGTAATCCATTATAGTTGCTCTTTAGACTTTGATCAAATGATCTTACTTGGATTAAATTGGCTTCCTACAGTATGGCTCGTACCAAGAAGACACCCCGTAAGTCCACTGGACCCAAAGGAGTTCCTCGCCACCAACTTGCCCCTAGGAATGACGGTGCTAGCAGTAGCAGCTCTAGGCCTGATCCCTAGGCAGAGATACAGAGGATTTCTGTAGAGTTAGCACAAGCTACTAGAGATAGGGCTTTGGATGCTATATAGGTAGGAGAATTACAGGATCAATTGAGGTGTCTCACCACCACGCACAGGAACTGTGAAAGCATGTTAGTTCGTACGGTGGAGGGAAGGAATGAAGTTTGGCATAGGGAAAATGTAGCTAGAGCTAGAACTCATGAGCTAGAATTCTATGTAGAAGATTTAGAAGAACATAATACTTATCTGCATGAGGAAGTTCATAGGCTAAGCAACCTCTTGGATCAAAATCATGAACCTCAAGCTGATGCAATGGACCCCGGTGTTATCCTTGCCGATGGTAGTGAATCGGAAGAAGAAGAAGAAGAAGAAGATCCTAAAGAATTAGTAATGATCGATGAAAGTGATAATGAAGGCGGTAATATTTCTGGAATGGATACCGAGCCTGAAGTTTGAAATAATCGAGGAAAGGAGTAGAGTTGTATAATAGTTAGTTCTAGTTAAGTTAAGTAGTTTTGTTTAGGTTCATGCGGGTTTGTGCTTATATTAGTAAACTCTATGTAATGTGTCTAGAGTAAGCTTTGGTGCAATTCAATAAAGACTTGTGAATAAAGTTTGGTTTGTTATGAGCAGATGCATCGTACGTGGGGTTCGTATATTCTGGGAACTTCTCAAGATGAGGGTGGTATTCTAGATCCGCCACCAGTTCCAACAAATCTAGCTGATGCTATAACCGCACTTGTCAATGTGACGGCCAAAAATTCTCATTTGCTTCTTGAGATAGCTCAGAGTAATTAGAATCAGATGCACGGAAACCGTGGTCGCCACCATAACAGACAAGAGGCTACATATGTTGATTTTACAGACACAAGACCACCGGTGTTCACCAAGGCAGATGAACCATTGGAGGTTGATGACTGGCTTTGAACCATGGAGCAGAAATTTGATCTTATTCCATGCATGGAGTATCAAAAACCTGTGTTTGCCGCCCAGCAACTTCGAGGAGCAGCAAGTGCTTGGTGGGCAAACTTAGTGGCTATGCAACCAGTTGGCATTCCAATAACTTGGGCCAAGTTCCATACTGCCTTCAGAGCCCACTATATTCTAGAAGGAGTGATGGCTATGAAGCTGGATGAGTTCCCTGCTTTGAAGCAAGGGGATCAGACTGTGATGCAGTATGTGGGAAGATTCAATCACCTATCACAATATGCACCTGAACATGTCAATACTGATGCCAAGAAGAAGATGTGGTTTATGAGAGGCCTGAATACCAAGCTACAGACAATGATGACAACTTGTACTAATGTTACTTATCATGAGGCTATAAATATTGCAATTGCTTCAGAGGCAAAGTATCAGCAGCATAAGGAGCTCAAAAAGAAAAAGAGTATGCCATCTGGATCTTTTGGGGGAAATCAGAAGAGGCAGAGGGTGATTTATCATCCAGTAAATCATAATCGTCCTTATCGTCCGCCATAGTTCCAAGCCGGGCAACAGTGAAATGTCCATCCTGCTATAACCTACCCGAATTCACAGTCGACCAATGCTCCTGGTGGCAATGCTCCAACATCCCAGGGTCACAACTATCCGTGTTACAATTGTGGAAGGACTGGTCATTTCTCTCGGGAATGTCCATATCCTAGGCAAGCTAATCAAAATTATCAGAAGGCCCCTGCCAATCAACAACAGGGTCAGGCACCAAACAGGAACCCCAATCAGAATGCTTAGAAGGGCAAAGATGAGAGGAAGATAGGACGGGTGTTCTATATTCAAGCTGGAAAAATTCCGGAAGGGGAGCCAGTGATGATGGGTATGTTTCCTGTCGCCAATCATCCTGCAGTTATACTTTTTTATTCTGGCACATCGCATTCATTCATCAATAGAACATTTGTGGTAAAGCATGAAATTTCAATCGGGGCAACAAAGGAAAATTTCTTTATACAGTCGCCCGGGGGACGTCTGTGTACTAAGGAAATGGTATACCAGGTACCCGTAAACCTAGGTGGGCATATTTTCCCCACTACCATGATTATCCTTAAGGATCAGGATATAGATGTAATCTTGGGAATGAATTGGATGTATCAGCAAAAGGCTGTTATTGATGCTTTGAATAGGACCTTAAGGGTGAGTTTGCCTGATAGTAATTCTCAACTTCTCATCCAACTTCCAACCTTAAGAAGATCAGTAGCAAAGTTTGTGCAACTGCTGTCAAAGAGATTAGAGATATCCCCGTAGTGTGTGAATTTCCTGATGTGTTTCCTAAAGATTTACCCGGTCTACCACCTGATAGGGATGTATAGTTTAACATAGAGTTGCAACCTGGAATAGCTCTGATTTCTTGGAGAGCTTATAGGATGCCACCTAAGGAATTGGCCGAGTTGAAGACTCAGTTACAAGAATTGATTGAGAAGGGGTTTATCCAACCTAGTTCCTCACCTTGGGGATGTCCGACAATTTTTGTGAAAAAGAAAGATGAGACCCTGAGGTTATGTGTCGACTATCATCCGTTGAATGAAGTGACCATCAAGAATAAGTATCCCTTACCTCGGATAGATTTGCTTTTTGATCAATTGGCCGCAGCAAAAGTTTTCTCCAAGATAGATTTGAGGTCAGGATATCACCAAATCAAGATAAAGCATGAAGATATTCCCAAAACAGCATTTACCACAAGATATGGATTATATGAATACTTGGTAATGTCTTTTGGTTTGACAAATGCTCCAGCTCATTTCATGTATCTGATGAATTCAGTGTTCATGCCTGAGCTAGACAAGTTTGTAGTAGTGTTTATTGATGACATTCTAGTATATTCCAAGAATAAGAAAGAACATGCGGATCATCTCAGAATTGTTCTGACCCACTTGAGAGAACATCAACTATATGCCAAGTTTAGCAAGTGTGATTTTTGGCTTAAGGAAGTACAATTTCTTGGACATGTCTTGTAAGCTGAAGGCATTGCAGTTGATCCAAGCAAAGTGAAGGATGTGCTTGATTGGAAACCGCTAACCATAGTTCATCAAGTTCGGAGTTTTCTGGGATTGGTAGGGTATTACCGTCGGTTTATCCCCGATTTCTCTAAAGTATCAAAGTCCATAACTGAATTGTTGAAGAACCAAGTCAAGTTTATCTGGTCATCTGATTGTGAAGAGGCTTTCCCGAATTTGAAGAGACTATTGACTACTGCACTAGTATTAGCCCAACCTGATATCGAGAAGCCGTTTGATGTTTATTGTGATGCTTTGGGTATTGGTATTGGATGTGTGTTGGTGCAAGAAGGCTGAGTCATTGCTTATGCATCCAGGCAACTTAAGCAACATGAAGAACACTATCCGACTCATGATCTGGAGTTAGCAGCTGTGGTCCATGTTCTGAAGATTTGGTGGCATTACCTACTTGGTAATACGTGCCATATTTATACAGACCACAAGAGCTTAAAGTATATCTTTACTCAGTCAGAGTTGAATATGCGACAAAGAAGATGGTTAGAACTGATTAAAGATTATGACTTGGAAGTACATTATCACCCCGGTAAAGCAAATGTGGTTGCAGATGCCTTCAGTCGCAAAAGTTATTGCAATTATCTGGCGGTGAGAACAATGGGTTTGACTTTATGTCAAGAAATGGAGAAGTTGAGTGTAGAAATGATTCAATAAGGACGTTTGACCAACATAATTGTTGAAGCCACTATTCAAGATCAAGTTATTGTTGCTCAGAAAGAAAACAAGGGAATAGCCCATATCAAAGAAAGGGTCAGGAATGGAAAAGCAGAATGCTTCAGCATAGATGATGAAGGTGTGTTATGGTTCAAGGATCGTCTGGTGGTACCAAAGGTTCCTGAGTTGCGGTAGTCAATTCTGGAAGCAGCACATGCTACTAGGTTATCTATCCATCTGGGAAGCAGTAAGATGTACCATGACTTGAAGCAAAGATTCTGGTGGACTAAAATGAAAATAGAGATTGCTAGATACATAGCAAAGTGTGATACTTGTCAAAAGGTGAAAGCTATACATTTGAGGTCTGCTGGTGAATTACAACCATTACCTATTCCATCCAGGAAGTGGGAGGACATAAGTATGGACTTTATTGTTGGTCTACCCAAAACATCAAAGGGATTTGATTCAATATGGGTTATTGTAGATCGACTCACTAAGTCAGCACATTTTCTTCCAGTTCAGAATACATATCCCACTATACGGTATGCCAAGATGTATTTGGAGTGAATTGTGAGTCTCCATGGAGTACCCAAGAGTATTGTGTCCGATAGGGGTACACAGTTTGTCTCTAGTTTTTGGAAACAATTGCATTCTTCATTGGGTACCAAGCTCCTGTATAGTACAGCTTATCATCCATAGACTAATGGACAAACTAAAAGAGTCAATCAAGTGCTTGAAGATATGTTAAGGTGTTGTGTCCTTAACTATTCCAATAAGTGGGACGAATGCTTACCTTTGGCCGAATTCTCATATAACAATAGTTATCAGGAAAGCATTAGAATGGCTCCATTTGAAGCACTCTATGGTCGTAGATGCAGAACATCGCTGAGTTGGTCTGAGCCTGGAGAAAGAAGGTTCTTTGGGGTTGACCTTGTGAAAGAAACATAAGACAAGGTTCAGCAAATACAAAGTAATTTGAAGATAGCTCAATCCTGACAAAAGAGTTATGCGGATAGAAGATGGAGACCATTGGTATTTAACAAAGGAGATTTTGTATATCTAAAAGTATCACCAATGAAGGGAGTTACCCGTTTTGGTGTTAAAGGAAAGTTGGCACCTCGATATATTGGACCATTTCAAATTTTGGAGAGGTATGGAAAAGTGGCATATCGCTTGAAGCTACCTGAACATCTTTCAGCTGTGCATGATGTGTTCCATGTTTCTCAATTGAAGAAGTGTCTCCGAGTGCCTGAGTAGAATGTTGAGGTTGAAGGAGTGGAACTTGAACCAGATTTGACTTATTCCGAATATCCTATCCGAGTTTTGGATCAGAAAGATTGTGTTACTCGAAGACGGACAATTGAGTTCTACAAGATACAATGGAATCGACATTCAGAAGAAGAAGCTACTTGGGAATCAGAAGATTACTTATTAGAAAAATTTCCAGAGTTTCTTGCAGCAATATAGAATAATGTTAGTATACTATGTTGTTACCAATCATATTTGTAAAGGAAACTCAACTGTTTTATGGATAAGAATTGGATGTTTTTGGATTGACACATTTCCTTTTCCATTACTTACCCTATGGCTTTGAATCTCGGGGCGAGATTTCTTTTAGGGGGAAGGATTATAACACCTTGGGTGTTTAAATACTAAAACCTGACATGTCATCATACGCATTGCAAAGCATTTGGCATTTGGTGAAAACTTTGAGATGCATACACTAAAACAAGTTTATATTTATATGGTATGTGTTGAATTGTATTGTTTGACTCAAGTTCAAAGTTTGCTAGGATTTTAAATTTTCAAGAAAACCCTGATTTTCAGCATTTAAATCCTACCCTAAAAACTTATTTCAAAATCTAAGCATATTTTGGGGTTGAGCCCAAAAGAAAAAGTGTAGAGCTTGTATAGTTATACAAAGTTTGTTTTTGGAGTTTTCTAAGTTGTTATGAAAAATTTGAAGTAATTCAAAAAGGCGTAATTCGTTAAAAGTCCCCTATTTGAATTCAAAAGTTCGTTTCAAAATGTAGACCGAATTAGGGGTTGGTTATAAAAGCAAAGTTGTAGAACTTTTGATTTTGAACAACTTTTATTTTTGGAGATTTTTGAGTTGTTACAAAAATTTGGGAGTAATTTGAGTTTCAAACTGGATGGCAATTCGGTAATTTCGATGAACAGTGTTCACCGCTGAAGCTACACCGCTGGCGAGCTTCCTCTGGCTTCCAGTCGCGGCCGTGGCCACCTTTGGTGTTGTGCTGGCATGGAGAAGACTCCTGCGTGGCTTCCTCTTGCTTCTGAGCCACGCTTTAAGGCCTCCATCGTCGCCATGCTCGTCCGTTTCTCTTCCTCTATTTTGCCCGTCGCGCCGCCGCTGCTCCGTTGAGTTCACGCCGGAGTCACAGCACACTCTCAGTCTCTACTAATCATGTCACCTTGATCGCCATCATCTTGTGAATCCATAGCACCCACTGTCCTAGCTCCTAGCCTGTTGCTTTGCCTGGCGTAACCCGTCTTCTTCAACACCGGCAAGGCTTCGCCGTGATCCGCTCCATCGTGAACAAGGAGTTCGGGTCGGATTCTTACTTAAGCTTTTGCTATTTCTTGAGTTTCATTCTCCCGTGCTACTCATGCGCTAGATCATTGATCATTTGGCCAACTGCTTTTCGTAGAACGGAGCCTCACCGTGTGTTCACGCCGCCGCCATCGTCTCCACTGTCGACGACCTAGCTCCACTTCGCCTTAGCCGTCGTTGTCGTGCGCATCATCTTCGGGGTGAGTGCCTGGTCGTGTTTAAGTGCTCAATTTTACCTTTACCATGTCATAGCCAGTGGACCACGGGTCGCCGGCGTGTGTTGCTCTGCCATGCCGCTGCGCTCGTCAATGCTTACGTTGTAGATCGTTGAGGGTTCGATTAAGGGTTCAGTTAGGTCCGTTAGAAGTTGCTGAGTACGCTGAGGACCTTTGTATCTCTGAGGAGGTCATAGATCATCATCGCTGTCTCGGTGGGACTCCGCCGTGCCGCCATCGTCGCCGGTGAGGGTGCTGCAGTAGCTTAGATGTGCAACCAGTGCCGTGGATCGATGCGAATCGTTGTGAAGGTCATGTTAGTGCACCCCATACCACCTGTGACGACATCGCCGGCGAGAACGCGCTGGTCAGCGAGCATCGCCGCCGTGGTCAGCGCAGCTAACGGGTGGGGTCACCTTGTCAGTGACTCAGCGGGTTCAAAATGAAAATTTTCTATTTTCAAAAATGAATGAATAATGTATGCTTTTGTTATTTTTGTGTAGATTTATTTAGAGCTCCAAAAATTGTGAAAATTTTTGTGTGACCTCTCGGTGATGAGTACTATTTAGGAAAAATATGAAATGTTGATTTTCAGTAATTTTTGAATGTGATAAAAATTGCTCAATTAATTAATAAATGAGTTTCCATGATTTTTCTAGGCTTATTTATTTATCAAAAAATTATGAAAATGATGTTTCCACTTAGTTACCATGTGATGAACATTTACAAAAATTTTGAGGTCAATTGGAACAAGTTGATTTATTTCATAATTCTTAATTAATTAATTAATTAATTAAAGCAAATAGTAACCTTTAGTAATTTAGGTTTTGTTTGAATTTTTGATTGAGTGATGTCCTTGGGTCATTAGTTGGTAAGGATCTTTGGCAATTGATGCTAGTATTCTGAAAAGGTTTAGTTAGTTTAACTTGTAACTGTACCGCGAAGGAAAGTTGTATTCAAGTTGTTAATTTTTGCATCCATCATCGAGCATCATGTTTCGCATTCCACATCATGTTAAACATGGCATTGTTACTACGTGTAGTGAACGAAGGTGAACACGTGGTAGTTAATCAAGTTGCAGAGGAGGTTATTCCATCTGTTGAGGTCGGATCGGATACTTGTGGAACGTCGCAGGAATCGGACTTTTCTGTCAACGAAGGCAAGCCCCGGATGCATACAACCCTACCTTGCGTTTTACAAATTAATTTCGCTTTTGCTTTTCTTTACTGCATCAAGTGATTAAGAGTTAAATAAAAGCCTAATTGATGCATTACCAACATTATTTTTCCGTATATACCTTGTTACCAGTTTACGTCGTAAATGTCTAGTTATGCTTAGCCATGCTTAGACAGATCAAAGTCGGGTGATTACCCATCATCTGCAAGTTTTAAATGGAACTTTGGTTACTTATGTTATCATGTGATACGAGCATGTGGAGTAATAAATCTAGACCGGACAAACTCGGTGTGTGTGAGCCACAAGACATGGAGGTCTTGTGAGCGGATTCTTTCTGTCTGTGTCGGTTAAGGTCCGTACCATTGTTGAACTGTGTGCGGTGAGACTTTGTAGTACTAACCACATACTCCGGTAAGCCTTAACTTGGCTATTCTATTACGAGAATGGCTACTCACGCACTGGGAGTGGAGAGATGGCGGGAATAGCGTGTACCCACGTGGCAATGGGCTAGATTGGTGGAGTACTGTATTCTCGGGTGGCGCAGACCCGTTCTTGTTTTAGAGGATCTGAGAATAGGTTGGTATATGTAGGTCGGGGACCTACATATGTTGTGTGGTCTGGAATTCCCAGCTGGGTTTATAATCGGTTTGAATCGTCGTTGCTCCTCGGTTATGGAGACTCACTTCTCTGTTCATCATCGTAGTATTAATAACTGGAACTTGAATAAGGTTTGTGAAGGTGTGGGATATGAAGTTTCATGATCTCATTTCGGATCATGTCAGCTTTGTATATGATCTTATGAAGTTTATAAATGTTGATATAAAGAATTTTGTTAAAGAGCTTTTACGCAAAAGAACTTTGATTATTGCTAAAGCCACACCTTGAAACCCTGAGCCTGCATTCCTGAGTTCTATCAGTTTTATTTCGGTTAAGTCTTGTTGAGTACTTTTGTACTCAGGGTTCGTTGACCCTTGTTGTAGGTGAGCCTCATGAGCAGATCTGTTTTGGATCGTGCTGCATGTCTATTGTTCAGTCTGATGATGAGAAGTAAATGTGTGGCCCTTGGGCAGGGCAGTTTATTATGTGTTTTGTATTATATTATAATGCCACTCCACTATTTCGTTTTGTAATAATCATCGAACTTAGTTGTGAGGTTTGAAAGTACTGTTTTGTAAATTATGTTATTGAAAGACTTCCGCTATTTTTACTCTAGTATATCTATTGAATAAACTATTGTAATACTGCAATGACTCTGTAATGTGATCCTACTCGGAAATCGTGGATGATTCGGGGTTCCCTGAGGACACCCGACAGTCTTCTTAAGTTACCAGAAACATATGCATAGATGTCAAAGGTTGTTGGACAGTGATAGGTGCATGTGGGCCCTATAATTTAGGAGGTTCTGCCACAGAATAGTATCAGAGCGATCGTTACAAGGTCTTTGTCGTATTGGTTTACAAAAACTTCAAAACGATTTGGGATGACTAAACTTAACTTGTTAATTTGGTCCAAATTGCTTCTGACTTATCTTATTTCTTTCTCACCATTCCTTATTGATTAAAAAGGTTTTGTGTGGTGGAGTAGTCATCTTACTATGCCCTATATAAAAATAAATGTTGTTTATGTGCATTATAAGCTTTGATGTTTTTGTTCGTAAGAACGATTCATGCATCATGATTAATTCTCTAGTTACTTCCTTCACCTCTGAGTCTGGAGTTGAGTAGTGAGTCTGGTTTGAGTAATGTAATCCATTATAGTTGCTCTTTAGACTTTGATCAAATGATCTTACTTGGATTAAATTGGCTTCCTACAGTATGGCTCGTACCAAGAAGACACCCCGTAAGTCCACTAGACCCAAAGGAGTTCCTCGCCACCAACTTGCCCCTAGGAATAACGGTGCTAGCAGTAGCAGCTCTAGGCCTGATCCCCAGGCCGAGATACAGAGGATTTCTGTAGAGTTAGCACAAGCTACTAGAGATAGGGCTTTTGATGCTATACAGGTAGGAGAATTACAGGATCAATTGAGGCGTCTCACCACCGCGCACAAGAACTACGAAAGCATGTTAGTTCGTACGGTGGAGGGAAGGAATGAAGCTTGGCATAGGGAAAATGTAGCTAGAGCTAGAACTCATGAGCTAGAATTCTATGTAGAAGATTTAGAAGAACATAATACTTATCTGCATGAGGAAGTTCATAGGCTAAGCAACCTCTTGGATCCAAATCATGAACCTCAAGCTGATGCAATGGACCCTAGTGTTATCCTTGCCGATGGTAGTGAATCAGAAGAAGAAGAAGAAGAAGATCCTGAAGAATTAGTAATGATCGATGAAAGTGATAATGAAGGCGGTAATATTTCCGGAATGGATACCGAGCCTGAAGTTTGAAATAATCAAGGAAAGGAGTAGAGTTGTATAATAGTTAGTTCTAGTTAAGTTAAGTAGTTTTGTTTAGGTTCATGCGGGTTTGTGCTTATATTAGTAAACTCTATGTAATGTGTCTAGAGTAAGCTTTGGTGCAATTCAATAAAGACTTGTGAATAAAGTTTGGTTTGTTATGAGCAGATGCGTCGTACGTGGGGTTCGTATATTCTGGGAACTTCACAAGATGAGGGCGGTATTCTAGATCTTTGATTATTGCTAAAGCCATACCTTTAAACCCTGAGCCTGCATTCCTGAGTTCTATCAGTTTTATTTCGGTTAAGTCTTGTTGAGTACTTTTGTACTCAGGGTTCGTTGACCCTTGTTGCAGGTGAGCCTCATGAGCAGATCTGTTTTGGATCATGCTGCATGTCTATTGTTCAGTCTGACGATGAGAAGTAAATGTGTGGCCCTTGGGTAGGGCAGTTTATTGTGTGTTTTGTATTATATTATAATGCCACTCCACTATTTCGTTTTGTAATAATCATCGAACTTAGTTGTGAGGTTTGAAAGTACTGTTTTGTAAATTATGTTATTGTAAGACTTCTGCTATTTTACTCTAGTATATCTATTGAATAAACTGTTGTAATACTGCAATGACTCTGTAATATGATCCTGCTCAGAAATCATGGATG